>NW_016819811.1:83497-129319 GCF_001698545.2 Rhinopithecus bieti | reverse complement strand
TGTGGATACCATCTCACACCAGTTAGAATGGCAATCATTAAAAAGTCAGGAAACAACAGGTGCTGGAGAGGATGTGGAGAAATAGGAACACTTTTACACTGTTGGTGGGACTGTCAACTAGTTCAACCATTGTGGAAGACAGTGTGGCGATTCCTCAAGGATCTAGAACTAGAAATACCATTTGACCCAGCCATCCCATTACTGGTGATATACCCGAGGGATTGTAAGTCATGCTGCTATAAAGACACATGCACACGTATGTTTATTGCAGCACTATTCACAATAGCAAAGAGTTGGAATCAACCCAAATGTCCATCAGTGACAGACTGGATTACGAAAATGTGGCACATACACACCATGGAATACTATGCAGCCATAAAAAAGGATGAGTTCGTGTCCTTTGTAGGGACATGGATGCAGCTGGAAACCATCATTCTCAGCAAACTATTGCAAGAACTGGAAACCAAATACCGCATGTTCTCACTCATAGGTGGGAATTGAACAATGAGATCACTTGGACACAGGAAGGGGATCATCACACACTGGGTCCTATTATGGGGAGGGTGGGGGTAGGGATAGCATTAGGAGATATACCTAATGTAAATGAGGAGTTAATGGGTGCAGCACACCAACATGGCACATGTATACATATGTAACAAACCTGCACATTATGCACATGTACCCTAGAACTTAAAGTATAATAATAAAAAAAGAAAAGCTGTTTGGACTTAATTCTTACTTACTCAGAGACAGTTACATTTCAAATGGAGAAGTGATGTACTGAATGGTAAACAATGGAATTGATGTAGACTGTCTGCAAACTGAACTGAAAATCACCTAATCAATCACAAATTTTTGGCTGTCATAATGACTGAATTAACTGGGTGAACAATACCATGGTGAAAAAGAACTTGGTTAGGTGGACTGTCTGACCTCTATGCCATCAGTTGTATAACAATCTGATTGATTACTCTCTGACTGGCCTAAACTATCTGGAAAACTATCAATTTTCTGTCATGTGTAATCCTATCCATATTATAATGCAGGCTATTGCTAAGACTGCATTATATTTAATTCTCCATTACTGGTGAGGAAGGTCACTGTAGCATGAAGTTACACTGTAACTTCATGTAATACATGAAGCCTTTTCTTATCATGTGAATAGGGGATTCAGATTTAAACAGTGCCTTAAAAAAAGGACTCGTTTAATTTAGTCAGAGTATCTGCAGTTAAGTGTTAGTAATTTTCTTAAGTAATACTTGAAAAACCTGTTCTTATCATTTTAATGTATCTATTGCTTACTCTTTATCATGATTTTGAAAATATCAGATGTTTTACCACCACCTGCATAAATTTGACTTTTAAAATTGTATTCTTCTGTTATATTCTAGAAAGTAAGTGTTAAGTTTTTAAAAAATGAATAAAGTTGCTGAAACTACAGAGTGGATGATACAGTAAGAATCGTGGAGTGCATGGCATGTGCGAGCTACAGAATCTCTAAAAATAGTAACTGGTATATTGATAATTAATAGAGTGACTATAAAATACTTATTAAAACAGCTTTAGCTGTTTGACTTCCTGAAGTATACATTTGCACATTTAACAGTGGGAACCCAAACGCTGGACACAGGCTAAGAAAAAGGCTAATAATAGTCAAGTGCTTTGGTTGGCAGAGCTCTAAAACTAATTTATTCTCACAGATTGTAAATGAAATATTTAAGATTCACTGGAAATTAGCTCACATAATCCTGAAGTCAGGATTTCTTGCAGAGTATGTTAGTAGTAGCAATTCCTTTCAGAAACTCTTTGTGGTTGGAATTTATACACTTAAAGCATATGGGTATCTTATCTATGATAATCTTCAATTTGGGACGCCAACCATCAATTGTACTAGCAGTATACTTCAAAAGAGATCTTCGAGACATAGATTTAAAGAAGATCTGATTACTCTAAGTAAAGAAAACTTATAGGAAAAGCAGATTTTGTGTTTAAAACTAAGCCAATATAGAAACCAAAATTTCAAAAGTTTTATAGCAAGTGAGGGCACAAAATTAAAGGTTCACTTGGAATTATAGAATTAAAGGGAGCAGTTCTGAAAAAATTGTTGAAACAATTGAAATCCACTGCTTTAGAATTCAAGTAAAACTTAGATTCTATTTTTATTTTTGACTCAGATGATATATTTTAAGGTTATTATCAGTAAAACACCTTAGAAACCAGATTTTAATTTCGGCATGTTTTTGTTGTATTTTTTCACTCAAGGTATTTCTTAAAATTTCTGGTTTGCCTGGGGGTTAACCTGTGTTATTATTATTAGTTTTTTAGGGTTTCACTTAGTTCCATTCCTATTAGAAACACATGGATTCTATTTAGGGAGGTAAATTAACCAAAAGAACAGGAAGCCCTTATGGTAGTTAAACTTTCTACTAAAAAGTTATTTTAACAAATCCAGGCAGGTTTACTCCTCTCTCTCTCTCTCTCTTCTCTTCTCATCTATTATATATATATATATATGGAGAGAGAGAGAGAGGAAGAGGAATAATATATATATATATAGAGAGAGAGGAGAGATAGTATATATGAGGAGAATAGGATTATATATAACCCCAAGAAAAATGATACATATAACATCAAAAATTTACGGTAAGAATAAACATAATGTTCATTAATTAATATTACCTCTAAATTTGAATATGGGGACCCAAATGGCTCCCTCCAAAATATATGGATCAATAAGTTGTGGATGTTTCATATAAGGAATGGTGGAAGAATACTTGCAACACAGTGGAAAATAAAGAAGGCTTAATTGTTTACCAGGAACAACATAGAAGAATCCTTACAATTTACTTTGGGCAAAATGAAGGGCCGAACAATGGTAATAAATGGTTGGCATACTTCCATTGTATGGAAGGTTTCCATTATACTTAAGTATTAGAATCTACCCATTAAGGATCCTTTTAGGGAAGAAGAAAGGGGTATTGATCTGGGAAAGAAGATACCAGAGAGGAGGTTCCTGGGAAGCCATTCTTTCTTGATCTGGGTTGTTGTGCATACTTACCTTTGTTGGACAACTCTTGAATGATGTGAGTATACTCTTTCCTATTATGGCATACAGTATGGCTTTATAATATTTTAAAATAGACTTACCCCAGTTATAATGGCAGTTAACTAAAAACTCACAAAAATTAACAGGATTGTTGGGCAAAGATGGTGGGAAAAAAAGAGGAATTCTTATATAACTACTGGGGGAATGTAAAATTAGTACGGGGCCTTCTGTGGAACCCCAGTATGGAAACAATCCAAAACTAAAAAATAGGGGAAGTATCATTTGAATCCAAGCTCCTACTACTGGATAATCTACCAAATTAAAATAATAAGTGTTATTGTCAAAAAAGAATGCCTGCACTTATATATTTATACAGGCCACTACTTTCACAATAACCAAAAGATATGGAATCAATCTAAGTGTTACATGGATGGGATTAAAAGAAAATGTGGTATCCTACCAATGGAAAACTATTAACTATAAAGAAGGAATTTTAAATCTGGTCTTTTGCGTAGTAAACATGATGGTACGGACAAGGCATATCTTAAGTGACAAAAGTCAAGATGCAGAGAGACAAGCAATTGGCATGTTCTCACGCATTAGTGGAGCTTAAAACTACTGTGATACCAATGGAAGTAGAGTATGACAGATAGGACAATGGGAGACTTAAAAGGGGACAGGGGTGGGAAAAGGGGTGGGGATTGGTGAGAAAAATTACTTAATGGTACAATGGTACATTTTTTGGGTGGAAGGGATACCTTAAAGGCCCTCACTTTCCACCACGTGCAAATCTATGCATGGTAACTAATTACGCCTCTACCTCCTAAATTTCTACTAGGAAGTGGAGTAAATAAAATTTTTATTTTTGTTAAAAGAGGGACCCTTGAAACTATCACCATTAATCTTGGAGAAAAAAAAAAAAAACCGCTATATTTTAACAAAGCCCAGCGGCAATGTGTCAGTTTAGTAGGTGTCCTGTCATTTATTATAATAATACTCTGGAAAGAGAATTATAAAAGATGATGAAACCATGTCCTAATTCCTTATGCGGTGGTAGGGGATAACAATTTGGTGTTTTTAGTCAAATGGATTATTTCTATGCACTATGGACTGTATCTTTAATTTCATGTACTAGTTGGTATATATCAATTTTTATGACTTAATGTTCTGTATCTGTATACCTTATATGTTTTATTAATGTTATAAAAGTAGTTTGAAAGTACCAAATCACAAAATATCTTTTTTAAATCACATATGTATATATTTGACCATGAAATTTTCATTTGTCCTCATAAGATTTCCAAATTGGCCGGGCTCGGTGGCTCACGCCTGTAATTCGGAACATTGGGGGAGGTTTGGAGTCAGGCGTGGTCATGGAGGTCAGGAAAGATCGAAAGATCATCCTGGGCTATAACACGTGGGAAAACCCATCTCTACTAACAAATACAAAAATATAGGGCGGGCATGGCTAGTGGGTTCCTGTAGTCCCACCTACTTGGGAGGTTGAGGCAGGAGAATGGCATGAACCTGGGAGGCAGAGCTTGCAGTGAGCCGAGATGGCACCACTGCACTCCAGCCTGGGTGACAGAGTGAGACTCCATTTCAAAAAAAAAAAAAAAAAAAAAAAAAAAAGATTACACAATTGACTGAAAAAAAAAAATTCAGCCATATCAAGGATATGAAGGATAACATATCAAGTGAATTATTAAAATCCAGATAATCAAAGCTATTATCAATTTTTTGATGTGTCAATTATATGGTTTTTTAACAGAAGGAATGAGTATCTGATATGATATTTCTAGTTCATAGACTACAATATTTTGGAAATGAAAACAATCTTAGATATTATTTCAAGCTCTGTATTTTACCATAAACTTGATACTCAATACTTGTTAGATGAATTATTGTAAGTAAACTGTTTATAGACAACAATAAGTGGTACAAAATATGATTCTATGTCTCAGGTTTCTCAAACACAGGCAGTTCTTTGCTTAATTATAAATCTTAAAAGTTTTTTGTTTATAACTTTGTAAACTGAGTAATAAAAAATTTCATTTTATCACAGAGGGAAAAAAGGAGCTTCTTAAATGACTGTACTTAAATTTTATTAATTAATAGATTCTAGATTTATGGAATTCTATTTTTATTTTAAATTCTTCTGAAATATGATTGATTTCACTTCTATTCTTTAGGAAATCTTAATGGAACAGCATTGTGAAATGCTTTCAACAGTCATAGATTTTGGTTGTAAAAAACTTCCTTTATTTCACTCTGAATTGCTGTTGTTTTGACAACAGATGGTTTTTCTCTTTAAATGTTGGAATGCTTTTTCATTCTACCAGTTCAATTAATTTTAATGGTACCTTTAAGGGCTTGTGGTACAGTATCAGTGCTAAGAAACTGTACAGTTGTGAATAACACAGACGCCTTTCCCTTAAGCATTTACAACTTTCAGCAGTTAAACTTTTGAGAGTCTATTTGAGGAACTGGACTGGGTATATGGCAGGTCAGAGATGGAGGCGGATATTGGTAGGGAAAAAATTATTATCTGCTGATATTGTAGGTAGATGAAATCAAAGGCAAAGCTCAAGGCAGGCAGAAAGGTAAAAATCAGGAGAGGAAATCTGGTTTCTGAAAGAAGGAAATGGAGAAATCAAGTCTTCCCCAAACAAATGTAAAAGAAACATTGCTATGGTATTTGGAAGACCTACTATAGATTTGTGACCTCGGAGTCCAAGGTTCTATTCGGCAATCACAGTGGGGTGAATGTCTTCAGTAAGTCCCGCTGACTGGTCAAAAAGACCAATACTGTTCTTGCTTTTCCTTTGAGAAACTGATCCCTGGGTGACAAGATTTCATGTTCAATATTTACTGAATAACAACAGTTTCATTCCTCTGACTCCCCATTTCTATCCTGCAGCCAGGAACTAATTTAAGTTGTGCTTTATAAGAATTGAAAATATTTTGAAAGTCACACTCCTTAAAAGGAAAAAAAAAAAAAATTAGATCCTAAGGCTTTCTATTGTAGCCTGATCAAGTTCATGAGCATTAGTTTTGGACAGAACAGAAGTTGGTTGGGTTACATCTTTTTCTTCTCTCCTATGGAAAATATTTTTAAACTTTAGAGCTTCTATTTAGTAATGTGATGACCCAATGATAGTGGTTTGTTAATCAAATGAAGGGGTTTTCTTTCAATATAAGTTTAGTGAAGTTCTTTTATGCTAAGCACTTTTCTAGGTGCTACATGACTATAAAATCTTCAATATATTGACAATGATGGATTTTGTTGATATGCCTAGGAAATTTATTGTTTAAATTGAAGTATATACAATTTTTAAAAATCCTTAAAATGTTATTTGCATCTGAAGGTGCAGGCTAAAATGTTTCCATTGACAATGTTCAAACACCTAGCTATGTTCTGTTTTTTGTGTTTGTGCAAATTTGGGTGGGAAATATTTGGTAAGTTTTTTTTTTAGAGCAGCATTCATTCACTCTTTCACTTAACTAGTACTTATTCATTACTTGTGATATCTGTTGCATTATGCACTGATTATGCAAATGTTAATAAGAGATCCTTGTCTTGACTCACAAGAAGTTTACATGCCAATTTGCAGTTCGATATCTAAGACTCCTCAACCAAAACTAGAAAGTAATGATGCCTTGTAGTCAGCTCATAAAACTTTGACAATTGCCAATTGATTGTCACTTCATGGTGACAATCATTGGGTATATAGTTCTTGTTCCAGAGATGTTAAATTTAATAAGATCATGTGTACATGTGTGTGTGTGTGAGTGGCAGGAAGTAAGAGGTGAAGGAGATGTTTTAAACTTTATCAGTAATGAAATAATTTACTTTTCATGAAAAATAAAAACACCACAGTTATTGTTTTTTCAAAATACGGACTTACAGCAGTGATATGCTAGAGATGGTTTATACTAGGTCATGGAAGTTGGCTTGTACTGCTGGCAGGAGATGATTATTAAGTTTTCAGGAATTTTGTGATCTGGTTAAATATAGGCATTATTAAAAATTAATAAACTTAGTTAAATAAATTACATTTAAGAAAGGTAATAGATTCAAAATATATCAACTCCTAATTATTTTACTATGTTTTGCTCTTCTCTATGCTCTTGCGTTTATTTACATGTATCTGTATAAAGGAGAAACTATATCATAGTGTTCTCCTGCACATCTCTTCCCAACTCTGCATTCAGTGACATCAGTTTTGATAGCTTGAAATCCATCTTGGGAGTATTTACACTTCAAAAATAGACAAGCACTGCAATTATGTACCCACTGCCAAACTTCAAAAGGCAGTCATCAGAATGTTTATTGTATATAGAAAGGCAAGTCTTAGAGAGGGGATGGAGAAAAGGGAACCCTTGTACACTGTGGGTAGAAATGGAAATTGACATAGCCGTTATGGAAAAGCTATGGAAGTTCCACAAAAGATGAAAACTGGAACTACCCTGTGATCTAACAATCCCACTCTGTATACATAACTAAGGGAAATAAAATCAATACCCCAAAGAGAGATCTGCACTCCCATGTTCATTGTAGCATTATTCACAGTAGCCAAGATCTAGAAACAACCTGTTTGCCAATGGATGAATACATAAAGAAAACGTGATGTATACACACAATGGAGTATTAGCTTATAAAAAGAAGTAAATCCAGTCACTTACAACAACATGGGTGAAGCCAAGTGACATTATGTTAAGTGAAATAAGCCAGATACAGCAAGACAAATACTATATGATCTCAACTATACATGTAATCTAAAAAAAGTTGAACTCATGGAAGCAGAGAGTAGAACTGTGGTTGTCAGGGGCTGAGGTTTTTGGGAATGGGAGATGTTTGTCGAAGGATACAAAGTTTCAGCTATTCAGAATGAGTAAGTTCTGGGACCTAATGTACAGCATGCTGACTATAGTTATTACTGTATTGTGTAGTTAAAATTTGCTGAAAGTAAATATTAAATGTTCTCGCTATACATACATACATACATACACCCAAAATAGTACCTTTGTGACGTGATAGATAGGTTAATTATCTTGATCCGAATGATCACTTTACACCTATGTATATATGTAAACATCAAGCCATATACCTTAAGTATGTAGAATTTTAAATTTTATTTTATTTTATTTATTTATTTTATTTATTTATTTATTTTTTTGAGACGGAGTCTCGCTCTGTCTCTCTGGCTGGAGTGCAGTGGCGCGATCTCGGCTCACTACAAGCTCTGCCTCCCGGGTTCCCGCCATTCTCCTGCCTCAGCCTCCCGAGTAGCTGGGACTACAGGCGCCCGCAACCGCGCCCAGCTAATTTTTTGTATTTTTTTTAGTAGAGACGGGGTTTCACCGTGGTCTCGATCTCCTGACCTTGTGATCCGCCCGCCTTGGCCTCCCAAAGTGCTGGGATTACAGGCGTGAGCCACCGCGCCCGGCCGAATTTTAAATTTTAAATTATACCTCAATAAACCTGGGAAAATAACACAGTCATTAAGTGTTCACCAGCACACCACTTACTCATATGGGAGGCTTACCCTCTATTTTTGTTTGAAAGAGTAGAATCACAACTTCATTAACATTCATTCTTTTTAGTCCAAATTTGTCTCTTCTCACCTTATTGGACTTGAGTGAAGCAGATGGCAAATCTGTGAACTAATTAATCGCTGCTCTTGAAGTTATATTTTGTGTTTAAGAGAGCTAATGTAGGACACAAATTAGACTGACATTTCCCAGGTTAAGCCACAAACATACAGAATTTACCTTGCTGAAACCATGGCAATGGAGACAGCAAGTGAACCCAGAATAAAACGGCCATAAAAAAACTTGTTTATTGCCTTGTCAGTGGTGAAACTCCTTGTAAAGACATGGATTAAATGAATATTCATCATAGATAAATATTCATTCAGTGATTGAGCTGGTGCTTTGTCATGATGAGAGCAAGTTAGGAGTCCATCAATAAATTAGCATTTGGGTAACAAATATTTATCTCTAACAATTCACTGAATACATGTTATAATGGCTCCAAAGAACAATACATGAGAGCAAACCTATGGTGATATTAAGATGCTTTTAGATATATTACAGCTAAGTGTCATGTATTATTTTTACGTTATATATGCTAAACTCTTTGGCATTGTTACTTCACATTTATTGGGCTGTAATGATTTTTTTTTTTTTTTCATTGAGGAAACCTAGAAGGCTAACTGAGCTTAGAATCTTGATGGAAAATTATATATAAAATAAATGTGAAAAAAGAATAAAATGATATTTAAGAAGAAAAGCATTTTGTTAAAGATTATAAGTGAGAAATGTTTTTTACAGGATTAATATTTAGCTTGGTTCTGCATAAAATTGTGTATACATTTACCTAACTAGATCAGGGGCTGGCAGTATTTCTATTAAGGGCCAGATAGTAAATATTTTAGACTTTGTAGGTCATAGAGTCTCTGTTGCAGTGTTTCAACTTTGACAATGTCTTTGGGCAGAAGCAACCAGAGACAATATGTAAATGGAGTGACTGTGTTCCCATGAACTAACAGGACTGTAGTGTGCCATGCTTGATCTGTAGCAATAGAGATTTGGTGATCACTCCGGTTAATTTTCTCAAAACAAAAGTTCTCCTTTAGCACCTGAATTGTTTTATTAGGAGTTTTATTTTGATTGTATTATTTGGGAAGTTCCCAAACTTTACTCTGTTTGCACTATGGAGATCAACTGTGGTAAAGAAATAAGGGTGCATCTTCACTGTCAGATGGGGACTGAGATAATTATCTAGATATTTTAAATTCCAAAATATTTCCTCAATTATCTGCATGTACTATGTGAAAATATTGTATATCTGGATATGCTCAATCTGTTCATGTAGTTTTCATATTTAGAAGCATAATGTCAAATTAGTTAGTTATAAGGTAACTATTAGATTTCTTGGATAGGAAATTTGACTGCATTGGCTTAAGGACCTTTCTTTTTAAATATGAAATTCTAACAGAAAGTAAGATAAAAGTTTGGAAACTGAGGCCGACATAATTAACCCATACCAGGACATATAGTTCCTATGTGAAACTGTACTGAGAACAAGCAAACATAACTTAGCCACTAACTCCTGGGCTATCACAATGTGAATCGACTAAAATAGCTTACTTATCAAGAGTGATGATTAATTTTATGGATGAACTTGACTGAACCACAGGGTTCCCAGATATTTTTTCAAGCATTATTCTTGGTGTTTCTGTGAGACTTTTTTGATGAGATTAACATTTAAATTGGCAGACTAAGTAAAGTAGATTGCCCTCCGTCATATAGGTGGGCCTAATCCAGTCACTTGAAAGCAGGAATAGAACAAAAGGCTGCCCCTCCCAAGAGTAAGAAAGAATTTTTCCTGCCTGGAGGCCTTCAAATTAGGATATCTATTGTTTTTCCAGACTTCTGACTCGACAGAAATGCCAGCTCCTCCTGGGTCTCAAGTCTGCTGGCCTTTGAACTGCAACCATTTGGTACTCAGACTGGAACTAAACCATAAGCTCTTCTGGGTCTCCAGCTTACTGACTCACCTTGTGGATCTCAGGAAATGCCAGGCTCCATAATTTAATCCTTATAATAAATTTGTTATCTAATATTGGTATAGTTAGATATATTTATATATTAATCTAATAATATTTATTATGTAATGAATTATATGCAATACATATATATTTATATATTATACACACACATATCAAGACTTGTTTCAATACTTGCCACAGTGCACTCACTACTTCAAAGATATTATGTCGTAAACTCTGACCAATTCTAATAAATTCCCTGCCTTGCAAGACTCACCTTAAAATCATTCAGGCCAGGCTGTAAACTCTATAAATATATTCCTCTATAAAATTCCTCCTCTGGACAACACATGAATCTATCAAGATAGTATTCTCCCTTAATGCAATAGGTCTACTAAACATAGCTTTGTTCAAAGATGATTTTTCTGGTGGTTTTGAAGAGGTGATGGTTTCAATTTACTGTAAGTTTATTTGTCTGAATTAGTTACGCATTTGTCATTATTCAACAAGTATTTACCAGGCATTGTGCTTGGTGTCTGGGGCTGCATGCATTATTAACAAGAGAGACCTAGACTTCACGTTTGTGTCCTAACGGAACTTAGATCCTGTGAAATTCCTTATACTACAAGGACTCTAGGCAGAAAAAAGTGGTTTTCCAACTAGTCCAAAGGTAGTTGACACAGGTAGCTGACAGTTGCTCTTGAACTCTTTTTTTCTATAGGAACTTGTAAGTAAGCAGTGATATACTGACGCATAATAGCACCTGCTTGTCATATGTTAAGAATGTACTAAAACCATTTCTGAGTTCAGTTATCTTAGGTCATTTTTTTTCTTGTTCATTCTTGATCTTGAGCTTTTTGCAACACTTTCCTCCCCTCCACATTTTACCATACACCTATGAGAGGGAAGCTAGGATTTGACTTCATTGATACACAGACCTGTTGACTGTGAGTCTGAAGCGAGCCAGTGGCCTTCACTTGACTCACAATTAAGATAGAGATTACAACCCTTAGATTTACCCAGATGGAATAAATTCCACTTTTGCTCCGATATATCATGGTTCATTGACACTTCATTCTTGTGAATGTAATAAAGATAAAACAAATCTCACATTAAATCAACGGCATGCTTTTGTTGTTGAGGTAATGCAAAAAGGATTCAATCCTTCACTTCATTAAAAATAAGAAATAAATTTCATAGTTATAGTTTATGGAAAAGAAAGCTGACATTTATAATGATCAGAGTAACTGTTTCCACGTGAATGCCTTTTCCATATTTGTTCACAAAAAGATTATCAACAGAGTTGATCTCATCACTCATTCATAGAGAATGATGACGATTATGAAAAGCAGCAGGTGCTGAGGAGGAGAAGGCAACTTACTGACACTCCCAATGTATTTATTAAAGAAAGGTAAGTTAAAAATATATACATAGCTGTGTTTGAAGTGAGAGGCAAACTGCTGAGAGTAAATTTTTGAAAGCACCTACTGCTTTTACACATGTGAATCCAAATCCATAGATTCAGAACTGCTCAGGTGCAAATAATTGTGCCTATAGTTGGTCCTACAGTAGGGCAAGTAGCCAACTACATAGCTAATTAATTACACCAAGGGACAATTAGTTCAATATACAATTTTTGTTGGGAGGCCTCATTTTTGCACATAGTTATTGAGAAACCTCTGGAGATGTGACCAGATTTTTTCTGCAAATGTTTGGCCTTGCTTCTGAAACAGTCGTGCACAAGTAGCATAGTGCACCTGTACTAAAAAACCAGTGGAAGGCATTCCTTTTTAGAGACTCAAGTATAACCAAACATCTAGCTTCATTCTCAAAATGAGTGTAACTAATTAGAATAGCAAAACGTTACTTTTATTACAAGACTGTGTTAATGCAGTTGCTTTAGTTTGCCATTATTCCTTAATAAGATACAATAAAATCACCATAATGCATGTGAACAACCATCCTCTCTGGGATAAAATTGGATTAATGACATGTTTTGTGTTTATAGAAACAAACACCATTAAGCAGCCATTCCTCTCAAGAGATTTTTCTTAACCAGGAGCCAGGTACTTATTTTAGACTTGAAAGGAAAACATAGTTAATAATATTGAAAGGTTATTAGTGCAATAGGATACTTATCATCCTTGCACAATGGAGAAAGCAGGTTCATTTAAAAGAGTCATAAAGAAAATTTGCATATTTATATGAAACGTGGGTCTGTTGGCTTTCTATCTTTCAAGGTTTAGAAGTCTTTTTAATTATGAATTCCCTTGTGATTAGGATCTGACAAAGAAGAAAAGTAATCATTTCTAAATTGAAAATCTGAAGTATCCTTTGTTAACAACTACATTTTTGAACAGCAAGTTGGAAAACTCAGATGGTGAGATGGCATTTCCAGCTTAATTAACTTTGGCTTAAAAGTCATAGATAAATAGATTCTCCCCTTAGCATCATCCAGATATACCACATGAACCTCTCTCTGCATGATATAAATGATTGGAACAAGCAGTATTCTTTAAAATGGACAGGCAGCTGATTTCACATATTTCTTTGTGTTCTTTTGCTCACACTCTTCGTATTTTCAAATGAAAATGATTCCCTTTTATTAAAAGCAGATTTGGAAATCAAGAAGTAATAGCCCAGTATATTAGTTTCCTATTGCTGTTGTAACAAACGACTACAAATTTAGTAGATTAAAACATTATCCTTAGAAAACTAATGAAGGAACAGAAAATCAAATACCACATGTTCTCACTTATAAGTGGGAGCTAAATGATGAGAACACAAGGACACACAGAGGGGAACAACACATACTGTGGCCTATTGGAGGGTGGAGGATGGGAGGAGGGAGAGGATGAGGAAAAATAACTAATGGGTACTATGCTTAGTACCTGGGTGATGAAACCATATGCACAACAGACCCCCATGATACATGTTTACTTATGTAACAAACCTGCACGTGTACCCTTGAACTTAAAAGTGAAAAAAAGAAAAAAACCTTTCTAAATCTTCTATTTTTGGAGGTCAGATATATGAAATGGGTTTCCCTGGGCTAAATCAAGGCATTGGCAGGATTGCATGCTTTTTGGAGGCTCTAGGGGAGAGTCTTTTCCAGCTTCATGTAGCTGCCTGCCTTCCTTGGCCGGTGGCCTTTTCCTTCATCTTCAAAGCCAGCAGTGGCATCGCTCGGACCCCTATTTTTGTCATTACATCCTCTTCTCTGATTCTGACATTCATGCCTTGCTCTTACAGGGATCCTGGTAAATGCTGGGTCCACCTGTAAATTCAGGATAATCTTCTCATCTCAAGAACCTTAACTCAGTAAGTTAGCCTATTAAGTTCTTTTTGCCACTGGTTTCAAGAATGAAGACCTTGGGCATCTTGGGGAAAGTAGTATGCTGGCCACCACACTCAGATGTTACTTATTTAGTTTCTGGTTGCTCACTTTATTCACATAAGTTGTTTTTTTTCTTCTATTTCTTAGTGCTTTTGTCAGAATGTGACATTCATCTTATGTGGGGTCTTAGTGGGTTTCTGGCAAATATATCTCTTCTAACGATGAGTAGTATGATTCATTCAGTTATCTCTCCATTTTCATTATTCATTCATGAAGCTGATATTTGCTGTTTGTTTGGTGCATCCTGCTGGGTAAAAAGAAATGAATCAGTGATGAGTCACATCAGGATTCTTTAGAGGCAGACTAGTCGTTCTTTTTAAATGACTGCAAATTAGTTCTAAGATACAACATAGGATAAAAAAACCATTACTCCCAGTTCCTTTGATTTGTGAAGTTACCAAGGTTACAATGATAAAGGGAAGACAGCCTAAGTAGATGTTAAAACGTTAGGTTAAGAAAATAAACTAACACTTTACCACGAACCTGAAAAAAAAATCCTTATTAAACATCTGTGTGTTACCTTTTCAGTGCCATCATTGATTGAAAACTCATTTTTTAAAAACTAAGTATTTCATGAGAAAATCAAATAAGATAATCCAACATGAGGTAGGCCTTCTGACATCAGTAATTTTCAAAAAAATAAAAAGCAATGCTACATAGAAAGAGGAAGGAGTGTAATTTGTGTGCAGCTCAATACAAGACAAACATTTATTTTAACATTTCGTGAACTCTATTTGTAAGTTTCATACAGTTTTTTTAATATGCTTTGATATACTGTACAATGCAATAATGTTTTCTAAAGGACCTAATGAATTTTGCAATGTTCTATGTGTGTTGAATTTAATAAACAGAAATCTATGAGAAACTTTGAATCTTAAAGGTGACTGTTCAGTAGTTCTGCAGAAATTCTTTGAGTTTCAATCAAATGTAAACTGATTGAAGCACCTTCTGTGATAAAACTGTGAAGCTCTGCACTTTCTGTTCCTTTCAAGCATGTAGCTTTGTCTTCTAGTAACTCCACTAAAAGCTTCCAGTTCAATGGATGAACTTCTTCTTTTACTTCACTAAGAAAAGGTCAAATTCTATTTTCTCCTCCAATCACCTCTCACCACTTACAAGCACTGCGATGCAGGGTGAGTTATTGAAAATTCTATTTTACCTTGAGATGCTGCAGTTAGTGCTTTTAAGGCTTCTAATCAGAGTTGGCACTTTTCTGTCCCTGCTGATTCTTCTACTGCTGAAATCATTTCTCCTTTATTCTAGGTGTTTAAAGCAGTCTCAGAAAGGTTTCCCTCTGAATCTTCATGTATATTTACATGTTGCTGTCTGAGCATATCTTATAATGGATGGATCTTAAGATTGTTTCTATTTGGTGAAATGGTAAAAATATGAAATAGCTCACCATAAAATAGTGTAAGAGGATATCATCAAAGATACATACTCAGCACCTAGTTGGCTTAGAGAAAAAAGTGCCACAAGTATGCGAAGTTATTTTATTAGATAACATATACATAACATGTAAATATATGTGTATATGTTTGCATGTGTTATATATGTGTGTATATGTGGGTGTAAATGCAATGTTTGCAAATTGTTTGCATTTCAACATAGCTTCCTTTGGGGATGGACAAGGAAGATTGAGATGGTGTTTATGACTCCACTATTTAAACATTTTGGTTAAACACATTTCTCTTTTTTTAACATAGGTAATTGTGACATCAGTAATGTTAATTTAGGGGTTTGGTGAGTTTAGCTTAAGACACCTATTTGTAAGGAATCCTTACTATTCAAAATAATTGACAACAATTAAGTCTATGGCAATCGATTGATAGTAATGCTTTAGTTTTGGTCACAATCATTAAATAGCCTCATGTTTGCTATAAGAAGATAATCATATGTTCCAGCATAAACATATTTCAATTCTTTCTAAATCAGCTAAATGTTACATTAATTATTTAACAGATGACACATATGGAGCCAAATTTTAAACATTTAGCTGCATTGAATTATGAAGTTACAAAGTCATTCTTAATCTAAACCCATTCATTTATTCATTTATTAGAAAACTCTTCCTGTAATGCACTCCAAATGCTGTCATGGAATTGCAACTTTTCTAGGAGATAGGAATAATTTTATGGCTCTGCAGCATTAACTGGATAAAGTTTGCACAGTCTCAATTACTGTACAGGCTGAGCTTCCATTTCTGTTGTCCTCTACTTTATATTGACTTCCAAATACATTGAAGAAACAAAGCAAAAATAAATATATGAAAGTAACTGAGACATAGAAAAAATGTTGATAGGCGGCCTTGTATAGACATTCTTTGAATACCTGCCTGAGATCTGTCCTTAAACTGTCAAGAATGGTAAGTAAACCAGTAATTTTACTCACTGTCTCAATACTGAGTTTATTCTGACAAAAACTTCCAATGAAAATTTATATAAGCCTCATTGTGACAAGGTTCATATAAATGTATTACTGTGATTCTAATGTAATCTCATGACTGTGATGTTATTTTAAAGAGAAATTCTGGAACATGTTAGTTCAAAGACATGCTGAAATCTATTCCCTCCTCTTGTGTCATGAGCTCTGGCTTCCAATGAGACACAGTTATTTAGATGAAACCTGGGGTCATGTGGTTAATTGTCAGGTTATTTAATAATATATATTTAGGAGGTATTTCATAGTATTCAAGGAAGAATATAATTAAAATCTGAGGATTTTGTTTGTAATCTAGATCTGTCACTTATTGACTTATATAGTCATGGTATTTGTCTAAGGTTTCATCATTTCTAAATCAAGAGGCTGTACTCACTGATATCAAAATATTCTTCCAGCCTTTTTTTTTTTTTTTAATGGTTTTTGAATAATTCAGGCCCCTATTATCACATGCTTGGCAGTAGCTAATAACAAGTTGCCCTGTTTCCAATTTTCTCTACAATTCATCCTGTATGGCGCCTTCAGAATAAGCATTGCAAAATATTTTATCTTGCTATTTCCTTCTAAAGTTGTTGTTGAATCCTTGATGACCCTAGGAAAATGTTTAAACTCACCACTTTCTCTTATCTACCAATTTTACTTTTATTACTGAGTTATCTTATATACATCTTCTCTGCTACAGCCAGTTTACCAAAAGGAAAGCAAAGCAAACTAAAAACTAAACAACCAACCAACACAAAAAATAGCTTTTCAGCTTTATACCTTGGATCAGAATAACTTTTCTCCTTCTTTCTGCATACTCAGTCTTATTTCTCCTCACTTGTTTAACACTTTGCTTAGCCCTTTGATATGTAGAAAATGTTTCTGAATCTTCCTAGAATCTAGCCAGTAATTCTTTGAGTGCATAACACTTGTCATCTGTATTGTTCTCCTGACATGTCTTATGAAGACTCTTCTATTCTTGGCTGTAATCTGACCCTCATATATTTATGGTTTACAGTACTCCCTTCTTATCAGTGATTTCATTTTCTATAATTTCAGTTACTTGCAGTATAGTACACTAAAATATTTTATGAGAAACAGAAAACATTCACAAAGTTTTATTATAGTATGTCTTTATAGTTGTTCAATTTTATTGTTAATCTCTTACTATGCCTAATTTGTAACTTAAACTTTGTCATACATGGCTATGTATGTATAGGAAAAAGTATCACATACATAGGTTTTGGTACTATTTGTGGTTTTAGGCTTTCACTGGAGGGTCTTGGAGCATATCCTTCAGGTATAAAGGGGAGCTACTGTACTTGTTCATATGCTGACTCCTTTTCTTCCTAACTAGAATATGGGTGTTTTGAGGAAAGAAACAATATATGTACTTCTTTGTTTTATTCTTGGCTGATGCACAGTTTTTTTACAAAAAAAAAAAAAAAAATGCCATTCAGTAAATGTTTGTTGAAACAATCTATATCTTAGAACTGTTTTGTTTTCATAGATTAACCTATTTTGATGCAGAAAATAAAGTTGAATGAAATTAAAGCACCCTTTTTTTTTTTTTCCTAGCAAGATACTGTGAAGTAAAAGATGTGGCTAAAAAAATGCTAATAAGGATTTATATGTGAGATCTATGATGAATAATTAAAAACTATTCTATCATTGTGTTTTTATTATTTGAGATTTTATCCATCAGATTATTGTTAACTGTATAACAAGCACTCTGTTTAGTTTGGTGCAACCCAAGTAAAACTGGGTCCTCTGGCTCTTTTTTTAAGGCCCATTTAGCACAGCATCATGTCTAAAATAAACACAAAATTTATACGAAACACTGAAAAATAATGTCTGAATTTCCAAAAGCTGTCTTGAAGATACCAAGAAATGTTTTCAAGGTACATAGCAATAAGATACATAGCAAAACGTTCCAAAATTATATCCTAAAATATGTTTCTTAGCAAACATTTCTAAAATTTCTTTTTAAATATCTGAATATTCTTATTCCCTAGGAGTCTTTGGTGATTTTATTCTCTTTGTTTTCTTCTTTTTTTCCTATACTGCATTTTTTAGTCATTACCTTGATCAACATCACAAAACCTCCAGAGCAAATCAACACAAAGACTCCTGAGCAGTCGGTGTTGGGGAGGGAGAAGCTGTGAATACCTACACTTTAATATCGCCATCTGTGTCATCTATTCTTCTTCAGCTCTGTGTTATAGGTGCTAGTATCCCCAAGTTGAAGACAGAAGTGTGAAGGTTAGACTATATTACTCGCCCAAGCTTACTGTTCCAATTAATATCGTTGCACAACAAACCACTTTAGAGCTTAGTCATATACAACAACTACTTTATTAATCTTACAGATTTTATGAGTCAGGACATTGGATGGAATGCAGCAGGGATCTGATATTTGGGGCTAGGGCAACTGGATGTCTGGGCTATAATGTTTTGGAGACATCTTCACTCATGTGTCTGGCAGCCGATATTGCTGTTGGCTGGACTCTCAGCTCATCTCTTGGCAGGAACACCTACCGGAGGCTTCTCCATGAGCTCCCTTTACATGGAGTAGTTTGGGCTTCCTTAACAACATGGTGGCTGAGGTCCAAGAATAAGTACTAGAAGAAAGCAAGGCAGAAGAAGGAGTCATTTTTATGATCAAGCCACAGAACTTACATGTGTTACTTTTGTCACAGTCTGTTGATTGAGCCATCATAAAGATCTGCCCAAGTTCAAGGGGAGGAAATATATGTATGTCACCACTCTAATGAATGAAATTCAAAATGCATTATATGAAGATCATGGGGGTTGGGAAATATTACTGCAGTCAGCTTGTAGAAATACGGTCTTCCATAATCACAGAGGAGTGGGCAGTAGAATATTTAAAAACCATTTTATTGAAATATGATTGGAATACAAAAAGCTGTACATATTCACTCTATGACTTGATGAGTTTGGAGATAAGTATACACAAGTGAAGCTGCCACCACAATGTATGCCATAAACATATCCATCACCTCCAAAATGTTTCCTCCTACTTTATTAATAAGCAATTTTTGGTGTGATAAGTTAACACTTAATATACACTCTAGCACATTTGTAAGCATATAACACAGTATCATTATTATGGCACTATGTTGTACAATAGATATCTAGGAATTATTCATCTTATATTATTAAAACTTTGTACCCCATGACTGGTATCTCTTTTTCTCCCTTAGAGTAGGAATTTGAATCAAGTTTTTTCTGACTCCAATTCCTAGAACTTTTAATCAGTATTCTAAAATCCATTCTTGTAGTGCCAGTAAAAATTCTGTTATAATATAGAATTTTATTCATTACATTTCAGATATCAGTAAATAATTGAAAATGGTATGTTTTGCAAAATGTTGAGTTACACTAGAAAATTGGCCAAAATTATTTTAAATTTAACATTTCTCAAATAATTATGGATAAGACTATCTTCTTTAAAAACCGTATATTTCTAAAATGGTTGTGGAAGTTTGGTTTATATTATGTTACTCTGATATTTTTAAATGAAATGTCAAATATACTTTAGAGCTTAAAACATGAAGCAAGCTTGAGTACATTCTATTTGGCAGCTTTGCTGTGTTTCCATTGTTATCTATTCAATGGGTCAAATACTGTGATTAGTGGAGAAACCTATTAGGAGATTTCTTTGCATGTACACATAGGTTATTGATTAATAATAATAGTGTTTATTGGGTGCTTACTGTGTGCCATATTTTTCTTATGGGTTTGTCATTTTGGATCCTGTTAATAATTGTATGAAAAGGTACTATTTTTTAAATTTTATAGATGCAAAAGATAAGAAATATTTTGATAATTTATTCAAGATCCCACAACTGGGCAGAGGAGGGATTTGAACCCAAGCAATTTGACTCAGATTGTGTTTGTAAACCGAGAGCAATACACATAAACTCTATTTTATCTGCTTCTTGTGATGTCTGAAATATAAACGAGTCCCATTTACCTTTTGATTATTTAAACCCCAAATATTTCCAAGATGACAATGATCACCCCTTGCCTATCTTGCCTTAAGGGGTGAGATTGTGCAATATCGTAATGATTCAATGCTCAAGAACATCTCTATCAAGTCACTGTAGTGTAGTAAATACTTGGAATACACAATTTCTTCTGTTACTCATTAAGCTCTATGGGTCATAGTTATCCATATTTTATAAATGAAGAGCAGCTTCAGGGCTAAAATGGGACACAGTTTATTACTTTCATTTCACAAAGTAAAATTAATTATGCCTTTTCACTTTTGTGCCTATTTCACTTTTTCTTGCCCCTCAGTGCCACTGCCTATAGTACACACACACAAACATGCACTAGCACTCAGAGTGAGGGTAAGAATGAGGACTAAGAAAGGAGATCACAGAGTAGGACAATTGTTTCTTTTAGCTATGCTTTTCAGGCTTATAAAATTTATACTAATATCAAGCAAACTGGTCATGGAAGATTAAAATACAAATAGCTTATGCTCAATTTCAGTTTAATCTGTGAGCTAACCTCTTACATGTTATTACAGCCTCTGGTGAGTAATGAGTATTAATATCGGGGTGATTTGAAAACCACTGCTTCCTTGAGTTAAACTTTCTGAGAATAAATACAGAATTAATTATAAGCAGTGTTAAATGACAGGGTAAGGAAATGGCCTGTAGAATAACACCCCTGAAATGTCAAAACGGTGGTAAATTTCCTTTTCTACATAGTCCAATAAAAAGCTCTCCCTACACCTCATTTTTAATTGACAAGAATCCCTTCTTCATCTACAAGTACTCTTCTTTGATTCTATAATCTATTTCCAAGGATCTAACCATAGAAATTTTTACTTGAACCATGAATGATTAATTTATGTCAGGGTATTGTTTTCAGAACATTTTGACAATCTATGAACATTCAGGTTAACACAGGTTACCCTAGCAGCTCACCACTCACATGTTACTTGCAGACTATACTACTGTTATTTTGAACTTTTAACTCTGGGTATCGTCTTGTAGTGCTACCTAGAATGCTGCATACAGTTTTGGTTGCTGCGCTGCAAGACAGACACAATAGCACTAAAGAAGGTCCACGGTAAATAAATGAAAATGGAAAGAAAAAATCTTTCAAATATATAAGTACTAAGAAGATCAGACAATGTTTAGAAATAAAAGTGTTGAAAGATATGGTGAATGGGGGAATGCGGTTGAAGTCTAGAAGTAAATAGGTAAATCCATAATGAAAAAGGACATTCTATTTGTGGAGGTACCTTAAGGGATTTTTTAAAAATGGTAGTGAGGTTTGAAGGTCCTACATCATGTAGTTAAACCCAGAAACTGACTAAAAATGTAAATTGATTAAATAATTTTAAGTAACATTAAGAATATTATATATATAAGTTGTTAAGAGGAAGCCAGTTGGATTCAGGGCATGTTTCTAACGTTTTGAGATCAACAGCATGGTGAATGACTATCATGTTCCATCACAAAACGTCTTCTGATGACACTGTCAGAAGGACATGTTTACCCCACATGACACTGCTTATGTCTTTAAGTTCCTTGACTCCTCCTTTGTTGCTATGGTTTGAATGTTTTTGTATGTTCTAAAACTCATGGTGAAATTTAATAGCCAAGGTAACAGTATTGAGTTAGGGCCTTTAAAAGTGATTAAACCATGAATTAATAAATGCTGTAGTAAGAAAAGGCTTAGGGGAGTGTGCACTCTTTCCTTGCCCTTTTGCCATGTAAACATGAAGCCTTCCTTCCCTCTAGAGAACATAGTATTGAAGGCATCATCTAGGATCAGAATTGCCAAACCTGCATTGATATTGCACTTCCCAGCTTCCAGAACTGTGAGCCAGTAAATTTTTATTCTTTGTAAGTTGCCCAGTCTATGGTGTTCTGTTATAGTAGCATAAATGGGATATTACTTTCACTCTTCTCTACATGGTAATATTTATAGATTACCTATAGCCTCATTTATCATCTCTGATTCCTTTCTCTTCATAGTCCTGATAAAAGAATGCATAAGATTTTGTAATTGCTCCAAAGATCAGTATTATCAAGAAAAAGTTCATGGAAATGGTTATAGGCAAGCTCTATTGCCAAATTTAATTCAGTGTAGCATATTTGATCTATATTTATGTCTGTATCTATATTGATATCTATACTTCTATGTTTATATATATATGTTTATAACCTCTTAACCATATTATCAGGAGATCTATTTCTTTGGCTTATGAAGTAAGTCTTGCTAAATTTATACTAAAGGCTTATATTTTTAATCTGATTTTTTTTTTTTTTTTTTTTTGCATTTCTTCTTTCTATTGACTCTGGCTCACTGAGTGCCTATGGTGCATCAAAAGACCAATGTATTGGGACACCTGACATAAGAGTCTGCTGAGTGTGCCAGCAAGGAGCTAATGATTCAGCAGAAATGCCATGAATGATGAAGCCAGACTTGCCAGTTGCTGTGCTTTAGTTTTCCTGTTGACCTTGAGTAAGTTCAGAGTCATCAACAGACGATTTAGCACTTACCTGCTGAGTTCCAAGTGCTCATCTTACCTCATGTGATATGGTAAATTTGGCAAGTGCTCTGTACTACTAGTTTGGCATTTAAGGAAAATCAAGCTATAGTCATGTGGAATAGCAAACATATTAGGCCTGAGAAGCAAATTTTAGGCTTTAATACATAGAAGGAATGTTATGGTTTATCATTTTGAATCCAGTTAATAACTGTATGAAAAAAGGCACTATTATTTTTTAATTTTACAGATGGAAAACTAAGAAATATTTTGATAGTTTATTCAAGATCACACAGCTGAGCAGAGGTGGGATTTGAACCCAAGCAATAATGATGAGACAGATGATGTTGATGGTTGGGTATCCTTGATAATTGAAAGGATTTTTGGTCAGAATCTTTTGGAAGAACATTATGATCAGAAGTTGCTGTCTCCTTTCAATTCATCAATGTATTGCTGCAGAGGTTGTAACTAATGCTGCATTCTATCAAGGGATCTTATTCCATAATTTTGTCCTTTAATGTCTGCACAATTTGAAACACTTTGGCACATTTTCATAATATCCACATTGCTAGGTCTGCTTCAGTTTATTTTTATTTTTCTCTTTCTCTGTAGAGGATTCAACAAGGTTTTCCAGTTTCTTTTCTTTTCTTTCTTTTTTTTTTTTTAACACGTCTCAGTGGCCTTCAGTGTGTTCTTCCATTTCTTCATGAAGCATGTTGGCAAATCTTTCTCCACCAACTTGTCTTGCTGCCTGAATGATTTTACTAACTCTTCCTCTGATCCCTGGGCAGCCTTTAAAATCATTCCTTACTTCACTCCACCATAAGTTCTTCCAGCAGGCACTTAACAGTTTCTGATTTTAATTCAAAGATTGCAGCTTTGATGAATGTTATTGCCTCAGCAATAGTGAATGATTTCCAGCACTACATTACTTCCAGATTAAGGTCTGTATCAGGTGCTGATCAAATGCAATTACATACCAGGTAGGCGCATATGACCTTGACAATCTTAAGGATGTCCTGATCAAGGGACTGAAGCGATTAAGTTATATTTGGAGGTAAAAACACAACCTTGACATTTTCATTTTCACAGCAAACAGATTAAGGATGGCCAGGTGCATTGTCTAGTATTAATAAGACTTAAAATTCCAACCCTTCCTTGTCCAAGTATTTTTTTACATCTGGGATGAAGCATTGGTGAAACCGTTTCATAAATGAGATGTCTGTCGTCCAGGCTTTCTGATTATAATACCAGAACATGGGCAGACAACTTTTGTTATTTTCTAGAGTATGTGAGTTCTTTACCCTGTACAATACGTGCGGTTTTATCATAAGCCTTGCAGCACTGCCTCATAGTACCAGCGTTAGTCTGTCCTTCCATTTCTGTTGCCCTGGTATTTCCTTTGCACTTTTATGAATGTAGGTTCTACTGGGCATCTTCCTCTGGAAAAGCCCAGTTTCCTTGCAACTGAAGGCTTGCTTTAGATGGTATTCTTTCTCCTTAGTCAACTACTTCAACACTGCTGGAAATATGGCAGCAGCTTCTTGATTGAAAAATACAGGCTCTCCAGTAATTTTAATATTTTTCAGTCCAAACCTATTCCTGAATCTATGTAACTATCTCTGACTTGCATAAATAGCTTGGTGTTATTTGCTTTGGGAAATCCCTTGCTGAAGTCTTTCTGTAGGCTCATTGCTTGCTGACACAATACATTGCTGTCAGTTAGAACACATTTTCTGTTCATACCTTCCACTCACGAATTTAATGCCTTTTTTTTTTTTTTTTTCTTTGAGATGAAGTCTCTCTGTGTTGTCCAGGCTGGAGTGCAATGGCTCACTGCAACCTCCACCTCCTGGGTTCAAGCGATTCTCCTGCCTCAGCTTCCTGAGTAGCTGGGATTACGGGTGCCTGACACCATGCCTGGCTAATTTTTGTATTTTAGTAGAGACAGGGTTTCACCATGTTGGCCAGGCTGGTCTTGAATGCCTTTTTCCTTCTTAGCTAAGCGCTTATCATGCACTGAGGCTGTAGCTGTAACTTTTGCAGTTTGAAGCGCAACAGCAAAACTAGCACAGATTTCTTTTTCTCTCTTTAGTTTCACAGATAGAAGATTTGTTCTTACTGTAGATCTCAGCAACATTTAGCCTACAATTTTTTTTTTCATTCCTTATTAAGTCAAGAACTTTTAGCCTTTTCACGTAACAGAAGCAATTTACCTATTTTCTTTGGCATATCTGAATTGTCAGCATCACTATTCTTGTGCTTTTGGGCCACTACTAAATGAAATAAGGATGACTTGAATACAAGGGAGCATACAGAGCATGGATATGGTGGACAAAGGGAGAATTCGTTTCTGGAGCAGGATGGAGAATAATGATGTGAGATTTCATCATGCTACTCAGAACACTGTTTGATTTGAAATTTCTAAATTGTTTATTTCTGGAACTTTCTACCTAATATTTTTGGACTATAATTGATTGCAGGTAACTGAAACTGTAGAAAGCAAAGCTGTAGATAATGGGGAACTACTGTAGATAGAAGCAAAACAAATACTGAATAAAAATAAGTTCCTGTGATTTAGTCAAAGCATTTCTGATGAGTGTCAGAGAAGACAGTCACATGTTGACAATTGAGGAGGAAAGCTGGGGACAGCAGAAAATTATGCTTGCATCTTATGACAGGATATTACATTTGCTTCACTTGCTCCTTATGTCTGAGACATATTGAATGTTCCTTAATATGTCTTTGTTCCCCCAAGCAAGTGTGCCTTGACCCAGTTACAGAACATTTGTGGCAATTTTAGATGAAGGGTTGAGAGAGAGGGTCATGGGACGGAGATAGTAACAGAAAATCTAATTTACTTTGTAGATCTTCATGCTTGTTCCAAGACTTCTGGCATAGTATTGATATAGTTTTGCTTAGCCCGAGTCTTTATTTTAGCTTGAGAAATAGCATTTATTAAAAGGTAATAGCTTCACTGGGCTGATCTTTGGTGAAAGATTTTATTTGAAAATAGGGATTAATCTAGTCAAACTTAATTCATAAAGTGCTAAAAAAAAAAAAAGCAATAATTATAGACACTGTTCAATTTAACATAAGCAAAATGATGTTATTGGGTTGTGACTTTATGGAAGAGCTCTTGTGAGGTACTTTGGGGAATAAAATACTTTTACTAAAAAAGCAAAAACAAAATCCCATAACCTACTGTTAAAACAATGACGTTGACCCAGCGCAGTGGCTCATGCCTGCAATCCCAGCACTTGGGAGGCCGAGGTGTGCAAATCACAAGGTCAGACCTCCTGGCTAACACAGTAAAACCCCTTCTCTACTAAAAATACAAAAAAAATTAGCCGGGCGTGGTGGTGGGCACCTGTAGTCCCAGCTACTTGAGAGGCTGAGGCAGGAGAATGACATGAACCCAGGAGGTGGAGCTTGCAGTTAGCCGAGATCGTGACACTGTACTGCAGCCTGGGTGACTCCGGTCTCTAAACAAACAAACAAACAACAACAAAAATCTTGTCTCTCTCTCTCTCTCTTTTTTTTTTTTTTTACTTAAAGTGATCTTAAGTAATTCACATTTATCTCCAATCTCCAAATAACTAGATGTACACAGAATCTTAACATGGCAAAGAAGATAGAGCCTGTGCATTTTGACTTGGAAGATATCACACACATACACTTACTAAAATTCATACCCGAGCTGAGAAAGCTTCAGAATTGTGCTAAGAAGTGAAAACTGACACTCAAATTGGTAGGCAAAAGAAGTTCGCTGAAGTTATTTGTTTTAGGGAGGTAGAAAAGTATTTTTCAAATTTTGCTATTCCTAGAATCACCTAAGATCTTGGTAAAAATGCAGATTCTGATTCAATAGGTCTGAGATGGCACCTGAGTCTGTGTGTCAGATTTCCAGGCAGGGGCAGTGCTGCTGGCCTGAGGACCGTACTTTGCGTAGGAAGGGACTATAGGAAAACTCATCTATGCATATCCTAGGATTAAGTCCTAGTTCCATTTATTAGCTGATGTGCCTTGGGCAACTCTGAATCTCTCTGATCTCTAGTTTGTTTATCAATAAAACAGAACACAGAACCTATTTAATAGGAAAAATAGAAACATAACAAAATATAGGTAATTTTTTTGCATTACCTCTATGAACCATGTCAATAACTATAAAAGTAAATGCTATTTGAGATTAAGTAAAATTATATATAGCATTATTATCATTTACTATTTTTGATGGGATGTGGCCATTTTTGGCAAGAATCTGTTGAATTCTTCCAGATACAGGAAAAAGTTGAATTATATATTAATTTGGATGGAAATAACTGAGAGCCACAATAATCACAGACCTTCATCTAGAGCCATTGTAAAATGTGGACCTGACTAGCAACTCAAGCTTCAATTGGGAACTTGTTAGAAATGCAGATACCCAGGCCCTCAGCCATACTGAATCAGGGGCAGCCCAGCAGTCTGTGATTCAACAATCCCTCCAAGTGACTCTGATACGTGCTACCATATGAGAGCCACTGATGAAGGGAAAGAAATTGCAAACCTATGAGGGTTCTGTGGTTGTGGAGTTAGGAAACCAGTTCTGGCTATGTGCCCCAAAGTGACCTGATTCCATTCTCTTAGTCCAGCTCTACACATCAATAAATGATTCAGCTCAGAAACTATTAAATATGCATTACTAATGAAATAGCGAGATGTTAAATAATCAGGAGCCCAGGCAAAAAGTGTGACTGGGATGGATGCAGGGCAGAGATTAATAGAAAAGAGTAATAGGAAAATTTGGTAGAATCTAGGGGGTCAAGGGAAGCTGATCTGAAGATAATCAGATCAGTGGCAAGCATCTGAAATATTTAAAAATTAACAGGCACAATATATTTATTTGTAGTTCTCTGCCATATACACAGTAATAAAGTATAAATCGATTATTGTTACTCTGGCAAAGGAAGCTTTAAAAAAATCACAATTTTCTAGCAATATTTGAGTGTCAAGAATAATACATACTGAAATATCCATAAATGCAGGAGCCTTCAGTGCACCAGGGGAAAAATAATTCTTAAAAGATTGTAGATGAGTATAGTTATTAGAAGATTCAACTACTGATGCACCTGTATATTTGAGTCTGTGATATCTGCGTTTTAATCTCTCTCTCAAGTTTTTGAAATCTGAGTTTGTCACACACTGCTTTCAATAAGGCATCTACTTATATCTGTCTATCTCCACCCACAAGGCATGACATTGTAAACAGACATTTCTTAAAATAGAAAAAAGAAACCCAGTTTTATGAAAGATGATGTAATGTCTCTTGGTTTTCCTAACAGAATGTTTTGCATTTCAACAGGGTCTAAGAAATCAGTGACTATTATTGTGTACAAGCAGTGATTTGAGATAAACTATGTAAACCAAATATTTTAAGGTTTTTATATTTGGTTTGAATCAGGTTAGTGGGGGAGAAAGAGAAGGGGAAGAAAATAATGGCATATAAACACTGTTTTGTCCATATTCACTGAGTTTTAGAAGGGGATGCTGTATCTGTCTTAATTAAACAGGCATCATAACCATTTTTGCATGTGGCCCAGTGTGAACAACCTATGTGAGCCATTTGTTCAGTCAGGGGAGATACAGACTCAGGTCTGTTCTGTGCAGGTTGGGGCAAGGTCACTACTGTTTGCCTGTTTCTAATCACTGAAGAGAACTTAAAGCACTGACTATGGTTGTGAGACTAGAAAGAACCAAGTTAAAATTATGCCTTATATCTTCAGCACAATGTCCCCCTTCTATAATTTTCCTTGGTGTTATATCTTGCATTTTCTAAAAGGGAAAAGAGAGAGTGAAAGAGCAAAAACCTAATTATTGAAACTCTCTGTCCCCAAACTCTTTTCTGAAACTTGCTCTAAGGATGAGGGGTATTTTTCAGGCCTCACAAAAGTATGCCCTTTCTTCCTTGGCCTACATGAATGAGAATTTTCCTCTTTCTAGTAAAGAAGAGAGACTTCTTATGAATGAGGCTTTTAGGGAGGGGAAGGGGTTGTCTGAAATCTTGTGTTTATACATAAAAAAATCACAGCCAGTTTAACTTAATTTATTACTTTATGAATTTCACTTTACTGCATTAGTTGTATTAATTTTATACATGACTAGACAATAAGGCCAAAATTCAATGCGTTTATTTTTATTTTTAAAATCTATTTCTGGCATGTTGACTGGCACTCAGTGAATGAATAAACAGTTAAACAAATCAATGAATTCAATGATTCTTAAAATGACATTGTAGAGTTAGTGAGTGATGGAACTGTTTTGAAATAAAAATTGTGGCAGACTGGGAGAAATTGAAAATTACACTGTTTGGAGCTGCAATGAATATTGTAGTAAGTATTTGTTGAATGAATATGAATTAAATTGGATTCTATCCATTGTTTCACCAAAGAGGAAACAAAGCACAAAAGATACTGACTGATTTTCTGATGGTTCTATGTCTAGTTAGTCAAATAACTGGTACTGGAATACATTTTTGAAATACTCTTTTTATAGACAATTTCAAATATTTTTTAAAAGTCCAGGAGATATTATAACAAACTCCATGTTTTCATCAGCAACATCAAACATTTTAAATTCATAGCCAGTATTGTTTTATCAATACCCACCCCTACGCATTGCTGTCTCAACATTATTTTTATGAAAATACCAATAAACATATAATTTTATTTCTAAGTGTTTCAGTATGTACCTGTAAATGATAGAGGCAAAAGATACATGATACCATAAGCTATCACTATTACATTTTAATGTCACATCTTGATAATTTCTTAATGTCATTTAATATCCAGTCAGTGTTCACATTTCCTTGGTTATCTTATACATTTTTTAACTGTTTAGTTGTTTGGACTGGGATTCAAATAAAGTCCATGCATTGTGATTGCTTATATCTCTTACCTATCTTTTAGTCTATAAGTTCTGCCATCTACACCATCTCTTTCTCTCTTTGTGTTTTTTCAGTTGTTGTTGTTCAGAAAACCAGGTGTATTAGTTAGAATTCTCCAGAGAAACTAAAACAATAGGAGATAGATAGATAGATAGATAGATAGATAGATAGATAGATAGATAGATAAAGAGGTGATTTATTATGGGAATTGATCTATGGGATTATGGAGACCAAAAAGTCCCATGATATGCTATCTATAAGCTGCAGACCCAGAAAAGCATATGATACAATTCTTTAGGCTTGGTCTGAAGGTCTGAGGATGCTGAGAGGCATGGGGTTGCAGGTGGAAGGAAATGGTATAAATCCTGGAGTTAGAAGAAGGCCCGAGAACCAGGAGCTTCGATATCCCAGAGTAGGAGAAGATAGATGTCCCAGCTCATAGAGAGACAGAATTTGCTCTGTCTACCCAATTTTTCTTTTATTTGGGCCCTCAAGGAATTGGAGGATACTTATCCACATGGGTGAGAGTAGATATTTTTAACTCAGACTACTGATTATAGGCTCTTCCAGAAACACCTATAGCGAAACAACCAGAAATAACATTTTACTAACTGTCTTAACATCCCATAGCCCAGTTAAGGTGAGACAGAAAGCTAACCATCACACCAGGTAATTTGTTCTGTTTTCCCAAGTCTGGACTTTGCTTATTGTCTAAAATACAATTTTCTAATATAAAAATTGTCATGTAGACCTATTTTGTTTTTTAAAAAATTTGGATAAATGATACAGATATATTGAAAAATACGCCTATAATGTATGCATTTTAAATTTTGAAAAGTTGTTCACATCATATTTATTTTTTATTGGAAAAAAATTAAAAAAGCCTTCCAAAATAACATCTCAAGAAAGTTTCCCACAGGATTCGTTAAATGACCTTATTAAATTTCTAAAGTGTTTGTTTTCTTCATTATCTTTGATACTTGGATTAAAACCAATTTTAATTAATGCAGAAAAATACAAATCAGAACTGTGACAGGAACTTTCATAATGCTTAAGTGTTTCTTTACTGATTAGAGCAAATCCAAAGCAGTTATATTAATTTTTATAATTGTTCAGTTTTTTAATTAAACATTTAGAATATAAACCAAATGGATATTTTTTAAAAACCCAGACACATATGATCTTATATAATCAAACTCTAACTACTACTTGCTGGTGACATTTCTGAATTCAAAAGCATCATTATTTGACCTCTCTGATTTATATAACTGGTCTAACTTCAGATTTTATCTCTGTAGGCTTCTGGGAATACTTTTAGAGATTCACAGTGAAAAATCAGAGTCAATGCATGAATTTCTACTTTATTGCATAAAAACAAAGGGACTATAAAATGTGTTCAAAGAGTAGAGATGGAAAATACAGAAATATAGATCACACATAACTTGAATCAATTGATTCATCTAAATTATAGTAATATCTAAACAATTGATGCTACATTGAAGATTCTTTTATTTATATTTATATTTTTTTTGAGACAACGTCTTGCTCTGATGCCAAGGCAGGAGTGCAGTAGCGCAATCTTGGCTCACTGCAAACTCCACCTCCCAGGTGGGAAATTCTCCTGCCTCAGCCTCCCGAGTAGCTGCTGCGATTACAGGTGCCTGCCACCAAGCCCGGCTAATTTTAGTTTTTTTTTCTTTTCTTTTCTTTTCTTTTTTTTTTTTTTTCAGTAGAGGGCATTTTACCATGTTGGCCAGGCTGGACTCCGACTCCTGACCTCAAGTGATCTGCCTGCCTTGGCCTCCCAAAGTGCTGGAATTACAGGCAGGAACCACTGAGCCCAAACTCAAGATCCATTTAAAAAGTTATCTCCTTTATTAGAGCTTTCCATTCCCCTCTTGCTCTTTTGTTGACCTGAGTTTCCTCCGGGCACTTTAATTTCTGCAGTTGTGAGAACAGCTGCATCTTAAACAGAGCCATCAGAGAACTACAGAGGAAGCTACATTTGATTACTTTTCATGAGACAGAGTTAAGAGGGAAAGCTGGGTGAAGAGTATATGAGGACTCTCTGAACTATATTTGCAAATTTTCCATAAATCTAAAACTATTCCAAAAGAAAATTAGGAAACTTGGGTTTTATTAATTACTTCTAAGTAGCCAAAGGCTCTAGATGGCCGATTTAAGCATTGAAGCTTTAAAAATTACTATAGCAATTTTGAATTCGTTATGTTCCTTTCTGAAATTAAATTATTACTTAATTCTTTTCTAGTGAGTCTGGATTCTTAGTTTTACCCTGTCTACAGTCTTACACACGGCAATTCCATTTTCCATAAGACATCCAGAGGCATCTTAATAAATAGCAACACTTTTTGGACTTCCGTTCAAATATAAAAGATACAACACACAAATTTCTCTTCCTTCCTCTTTCTCTTCTCTCATCCTGCAGAATCCCACAGAACATGGATGACCACCATCACACTGTTTATGAGGCTGTATTGCACTTGACTGCTCATTTGTCATCCTTATAATGTGGTAAATATTATGGACATAGGGGCCGTTTGTCACTGTTTTCCCAGCATCTCCTGTAGTATCCTACGTATAAGGAGAAAACAATGAATGATGATGGTTGTTGAATGAAAAACTTATGACATCATAATTATTGGAATTTACTGAAGAATGTAGGATTATATCACACAAAATCCTGTGCTTTTTAAACCAGTGGGTTTTCATGTTTTAGTTCTGTACACTGTTCTGTTTGTCATTTGTCTCTTCTTGATCTTCTGTACCTGCCTGTTTATATGCCTGTTGTAGCTATATCTTCTTCTGATTTGATGATTTTCATATAATTTTTGCTTTCTTCTCAAAAGAATATGCGACTATTCTATTTGAGGCTAGAATTGTTTGATTCTAACTACATTAACTAATTCTATTAAAGAGCTGATTGATTAAATGCTGTTTAATTTTATAATACTATTGGTGTGATGTATCTTCCTTGAATTCTTATTTTCAATCCAATCATCCATTGTTTTTACATTATTTAATAGCTTTATAATAAAACAATAATTACTTTTCTAGAACAAACTGCTATCATGTACTATAAGCATGAGCTTACTAAAATAGGCTTAACCATGTCTGTTTTAATGTTAAAAGCAAAACAAAACCAACAAAAACTTTAAAAATTAACAAAGATAAGTAAAAAAATTTCACCAGAAAACTCTCGTCTTATTTATGGAAAGATTAGTACATCAAATTATGTTCTATCAAATAATCAGAATATTTGTGTAATAAAAATCAGAAAGATTTTTTTTCTAGAATTCATAATGTCCAATTTTTAAAAAGTGAAACCATGTGAATGTTGAATATTTTTTTCCTAACTCATAGATGAGGAAACTGGTACATGAGAAACTAACTATTTGTATTCAACTCCTGATTTTGACCATTTTTAGTTATAATACCACCCCTTTTGGTTAACTCTGTTTTTAAGGCAGTAATTATTTAATTCTCCCCTCCTCAATACTTTTTTTTTTTTCAAATAGAAAACCCTCACACTGATGTGCTTTATCACACAATAGATTTAGCTGTGGTTTTCTTGTGAGGCTCTCGTGTTCTTGATGGTACCATGAGACTGACATTTATCTTCTCATTTTCCTTCTTAAACGTTCTCAGCAGAGTGCCTTGGACTGACAAACTGAAATACATTTTGATTAGGCAACATGAGCAGAAGGAGTGTGGGGAGAGAACTGTATAAATCTGTTTTACTCAACCTTGAAGAAATGTTAAGTGTTAATTCCCTGCATCAAATAAAGTACACCAAGTATATATGCAGCATTCCTGAGAGCTTCCTAATGAACTGAAAAAACAAACAATCTGAGGTGGGAAGAAATACATTTCATCAACCCCCTGAGCAGCAATGATTTGCCTCAGCTTGTCATACATACTTGATTCTGATTAAAATAAGGCAAATGAACTAGTTGAATCTTTCTTGATAAAGAAATTGCATTTGTTGTTAGTAGAATTTCAAATTTCACGTAATATGGAATCTGTATGTTGATTGTTGTTATGGAGACTAGCAAGGTGCTGAAACTATTGAGCTGAGGAGCATATTTTAGTGACTATAACTGGTTTGAGAATTGGTTGCTTTTAAGTGACCCAAATGACCATGGTCATGAGATTGGATATGAGAAGCCTGGATAAAGAGGCATTCAAACTTGTAATTAAAATAAAAGCTTCCTCAAATTGCTCCACTTCTTTTCAACATTTCTTATAGTTAGATTAGGAAACACTATGATGGTGTCTGATGTTTCAAGTAAGAAGGTACTGCACTGTTGGAGAAAAACAAAGGCAATGCAGTGATTTCTAGAGTAACAGCCTGTGCTACAAAAAAGAGATGAAGGACATTAAGATAAACAGGGACAGGGATGAATAAGTAGAGGACAAAGGATTTTTAGGGTAATGCAACTATTATTTGTGATACTTTAATGACGGCTACATGTCATTATACATTTCTCCAAACCTATGGAATGCACAACACCAAGAGTGAACACTAAATTTAAACCATGGACTTTGAATGACGATGTTTCAATGTAGACTCATCAACTGTATAAACAAAACAAAACAGAAAAATAAAAAACCACGTACCACTCTGTGGGGGATGTCAATAATAGGGGAGGCTGTGCGTGTGTGCGGACAGGTGCTACATGGAAACTCTGTACCTTCCTCTCAATTTTCTTCCTAATATTGCTCTAAAAATTAAGCCTATTTAGAATGCACTTATTACTTTTCAGTAGAACTTCTATAAACAAAAAGTTGGAGAGAGTTCCCAGGCCCCCTTGGTTTTGCTATTCACGCTGTGAGTCTGAGTAGAAGGCCATTTGGAGGCTTGTTTACATACTCTAGGGTGGCAATTAACAAAATAGCTTCCCAGGTTGTGAAGCTAGTTGGCATCTACTGGGTACAGAGTAAGTTTTGAGAAATGATCTATACATGATTTTGACCAAAACTCTATTCTGCCCACATGATAAATTGAGATGATTTTGTATTTAGTAAAATACTTTATGTTTCAGAGAGCAAGTTCAACATATAATCTCATATGATGTTCACAAGAACTATGTTTAGGTATGAGTATCCTCACTTTATTGATGAGGTTCACAAAATTTGTCACTTGCTAAATAACTAGGACATAAAACCTGACTTTCTGATTTTAAATCCAGAGGTATTCTGGATTCATTTTGCTGCTTGAATTTTTACCTGATGTCATAATGGAAGTCACCCTGATGGAAAGCATCTTCTAGCAGTCAGACAAAATATCTACTCCTATATTCTGTTATTGACTCTTGCAACTTGCAAGCAAGTGGCTTTTCCTCTTTATGATCATAGATGGACACATATGCATTTCAAACCCCATATCATACACCGTGATCAAAAAAAATATTTTAGCCTGGTGCAATAGGTCATGCCTGTAATCCTAGCACTTTGGGAGGCTGAGGCAGGTGGATTGCTTGAGCCCAGGAGTACAAGACCAGCCTGGGCAACTTAGCAAAATCCTATCTCTACTATATATATGTGTGTGTGTATATATATGTGTATATATATGTATAAATTTAAAAATTAGCTGAGTGTGGTAGCACATGACTGTAGTCTCATACTTGAGAGGCTGAGATAAGAGAATCGCTTGAGTCTGGGATATTGAGGCTGAAATGAGCTGAGATTGTGCCACTGCACTCCAGTCTGGGCAACAGAGTGAGGCCCTGCCTCAAAATCAAAACAAAAAACCCAACTATATATTAATATATAGTGGGGCCTTCTATCATTCCATCCTCTAATGTCATGCTAGGATTGTTTTTTGTGTGAGATCAAGTAATTCCCTTCCCTTTGTGTAATTTGGTTATGAAATCATTGATTTCTGGTTATAGATTTTGGAATGTTGAGGATTGTGCTAAAGAAAAACATTTAATGGTTATATACTTTTTATTGGAAGAAACCAACATGTTTTGTCAGTGGAATAATATTATTATAATCAATGCTTACTTATTGAGCTATAAATAGCTCATCCTTTTCAGGAGAAATGTGACATTTTATTTTTATGACATATAATATGTTATGGGCCATTTTAATTACCTGCCTATCCCACTCTGCACTACTCCCCAGGTTTAATTCAATTTAGTTAATACCTCTATCTTTAGGAGAGATATTTTATATTATGAAGATACATATTCTCCCTAAGTTAATAAAGTCTATAGTGTCAATGCAATATCAATAGCATTTCCTAATAGAATTGTTTTTTAAAAATAAAAAATGTTAGACTGAAATGTATATACAAAAGTGGCTGGGAAAGAGGAGTAATGCAGGCAGAGAATGGTCTTATTAAATGTTGAATTGTATTTTAAAGCTATAGGATCTTTGGCACTGGTGCAGATAGTGACTCAGCAGAGCAGAGTAGTCCAGGAACCCACATGTGTATTTGTGTATGTGAGGTGACATTTCAATTCAATAGCTGAAGTTGGGATAACAGTGGCTTATGTGGACAAGTAAAGATGGATCTCAGTTCTTACAAGTGAGACTTTTGCTTTTCACTTATACTGTCTTGTCCTACTTCACATTTTATTGTGTTTGTGTTTTATTTTATAGTAAAATTGTTTATTTTTTAAAAGCTAATGACCTCGTAATTTGACTCCCTTCTGTTGTGTTAATATCCACTAACTGCTGTTACGTGAAAATGAGTGATTTGCTATTCTAATGTTTTGCCCTGTGTATTTTGCTCTATGTAAACCTTGACTATTTATTTTTAAACACAGACCTTTATGTTGATTACAACATACTTTGCTTAAAAAACGCAAGACTCTCAATCAGGTGCTTTTGACAGGTAGTTTTAATCCCCTAATTTCCTTATCTTGCTTCTTATTGACTTCTTGTTCCACTTTAAATCTCTGATTTTATAAAACTCAGTTCTCTCTTGTGATGCAATACTTGTGACCTTCATTACTGGCAAAGAAGATTCTGCTTACCATTTGATCTGCAGATTTGTGGGTTCCTTATCTGAGCTGAGCTTCTTACAGCTATGACTCAGTTGTCAATGTGGTACACCTTCCACTTCATTAAAGTCTGGATGCCACTGGCAGCACTTCAGAACCACTATGTCTTCATCAAATAATGATTTGAAATGAACTTGCATAACTGAGATTGTTCTAGGATATCAAGATACCTGAATCCTTATGGAGAAAAAACTTCCTAGAAATAAAATATTACCTGCCTGTCTATTGGTGATATAAAGAGGTGCTTTACATACCTTACATACCTCTAATTTATCCTATAATGGATTTTACATAAAATAGGATAATTTCTTTAGGGAGGGATGTATGCATATATGTATATGTGAATTTATGTATATTTGTATACACATATATGTGTATTTACACACAAAATATACACACATCGCCTAAAAAACTATTTTAGGTTATGGATGCCTTAGATAATTTTTTTTTTTTTTTTTTTTTTTTGAGACGGAGTCTCGCTCTGTCGCCCAGCGCTGGAGTGCAGTGGCGCCGGATCTCAGCCACTGCAGCCTCCGCCTCCCGCCCGTTTACGCCATTTCTCTCGCCTCAGCCTCTGGCGCAGCTAGCTGGGACTACAGGCCGCCCGCCATCCGTCGCCCGTCTAATTTTTTGTATTTTTTTAGTAGAGGACGGCATGGTTTCACCGTGTTAGCCAGGATGGTCCTCGATCTCCTGACCTCGTGCATCCGGCCCGTCTCGCGCCTCCCAAAGTGCTGGGGATTACAGGCTGTGAGGCCACCGCGGCTCCCGGCGCCATGATCTTCTTGACTTACTGCAACCTCCGACTCCCTGGCTCAAGTGATTCTCCTGCCTCAGGCTCCTGAGTAGCTGGGATTATAGGCACATGCCACCATACCCAGCTAATTTTTGTATTTTTAGTAGAGATGGAGTTTTACCACGTTGGCCAGGAGGGTCTCCATCTCCTGACCTCACGATCCGCCCGCCTCAGCCTCCCAAAGTGCTGGGATTTTGGGTGTGAGCCACCATGCCCAGCCAATAAATATTTATTATAAAAATGGAATACAAAATAGACTAGTAGCTTATAGTAGGATTCTCACCACAACTCAGAATTGTTATGCTGGGAATTTACATGGTTGTATTTAACTACTTAACTCTCACATTTACTATTTCCTTATCATTCTTTCTTGTTTCCTTCATCTAAGCTACCACCTCAGTGGGCTTTTTCAGTTGTAGGAAAGGAAACGGAATAAAAATGCCGCTGGGAAATTTTAACCTTTCTGTAAGACCTCTAGATGACATGAACCTCTAGTGGATAAAGGCTGACACAAGGCAAATAAATGTTTCAGACTGAATTGAGGATAAAGTAAGGTCTACTGCTCCTAGTAGATGTAAGCTTCATATGGATTTATCTACCACAGAAAAGCAAATCTACCTTCAAAATCCTTAATAAATATAGATGTATTTTTTAAACTAAAAGTTATGTGTTCATTGCTGAATAGCAAAAGAAAAACATCTAAAACTGAATGTCTGGTAAAACAACCTAATTCAAAATATTTAGGAATTATGAAGTTACATGTAGTAATGGATATTTATTCTGTACCCTATGTAATAACAAACAGCACCTATGAAGTGAAATGTAAGATTGGACTTTCTAGCTTATTAGTTCTAAATATCAATGTGGCTTGCATTTCTACCAATAATTTTAACTGTATAAATGTTATTTTTATAAGAATATACTAAATTTTATACTTGATATTTCTTTACAATATCCTAGTTGAAAAGATTATCTTCACAAGATTCAAGATTCTTTAAGTGGATAGTATTACAAAAAAGTGCAAATTGTGTAAGTATAATTTGTAACTTTGTGACCAGAACACGGTCTAACACAGATATGTACTTATTAATTTTGTTTTAACAAAATCACTGAGACTGCATCCTCCCAGAGGAAGAGAAGAACAATCATCAATGGCAAATGGCATTTGCAGTGAAGCAGCACCAAGAGCCAGCTTCACGCTGGGGAGGGAACGCTACACCTCCTTCTGATTTCCAGTGCTCTACACTAGCAATCCCCAACCTTTTTGGCACTCGGGACCAGTTTTGTGGAAGACAACTTTTCCAAGGACCAGGGTGTGGGGATGGTTTTGGGAAGAAACTGTTTCACTTCAGCTCATCAGGTATTAGAATCTCATAAGGAGCATATAACCTAGATCCTTTGCATGTGCAGTTCACAATAGGGTTTGAGCTCCGATGAGAATCTAATGCCACTGCTGATCAGACAGTAAGTGAAACTGGTGGTAATGCTCGCTTGCCTGCCATTCATTTCCTGCTATGCAGCCTGGTTCCTAACAGGCCATGGACAGGTACTGATCTGCTGCCCTGGGGTTGGGGACCTCTGCTCTACACATTCAGAGAAATTTCTCTAGTAATGAACTGTAGAAATGATCCCTGAAAGCATTGTCTTTACTTACTAATTTTTGTTGAATAAATCAATACATCCTTATATTTGTGGTTGAACAGTCAGTGAATAAGTAAGTACTTGGCATTTTCACTGCTAAGTATTATATGCTGTTAGGATACAAAAAAGAATAAAGTGTGGCCCTTGTTTCCAGTTCGGAGCAAAACCATATAGACATGAAAAGATTTGATGAGGAATAGCTTTTAAAAAATATTAATCAGTATAAATAATAGATGAATTTTACATTTCTTATCTTTTCTTCCCATTCATCATTACATTAGTTGTCATTATTATTTATGTTCATGTAAATGAATTAGTTCATGTATCAGATGTAGTCTTTGATTTTAAAAGGTTCTAGTTGGGCCCTACTAGTTGTAATCCTAGACTGTATGCACAAGTGAAAAATAGTATGTACTATATACAAGTAAGTGAAAAAAATACTTTTCCTGGATATTCTAAAGTTAGACTTCATAACTGAGGATGCTTCGGGAGAGGCTTAGGCCAGCTCATTCTTAGATGAAGAATATTCAACTTATAGGGAGAAAAGAAATATTTCAAACCTTGGTAGCCTAGAAGTAAAGCAGGCTAGAAAACTTGGTTTTTCTTTCTGTGTTTTTAATCTAAATTTCAAACCTGGATAGGACCACTTTGATGTGAGTAGAGATCAAGCATTTACATGGCAAGTAAAGAAATCAAGAGTCATTTGTCCATGTGTTGAGGACCCCACCTGTGTCAAGTATTCCTTGTATTAAGGATAGGGAGGGAAAGAGGTTGTTCTTCAGGCAGTTGCACCCACAATTCAGGACTAATGCACCTTGCTGTGTAAATATCTGAAGAGCACCAATTATTAGAAATGAGCTGTGACTATTAATTACCCATGGTGATAAATTACTCATGGTGACCTACATAAAGTTTTAAAACCTATTTAACCACAGCAGCACTTTTTCTCCTTAAAGATAGTGTTGCATGGTGGACCGGGTGGATGGAGAGGAGCCACGAGTTCTCCTTTGAACTGTGGTCCTCAATCATTTTTTTCTAACCCAAAACATGAGCATCTGACACATGGCCATCAGTGAAAATGAATGTCAATGGCAGTAATTTCTAGTAGGAAAAAGGAAAGAAATTATACTTTCTCAGGGAGGTGAATCAGATTCTGAGGCAGGTGTATGTAGTTTGAAAAAGTTCATTCTTGCCCAGGGGATTCTGATGCACCATGCCTCCCTCTAATTCAATAGGAATCCTGCCTTAATTTCATCCACAGTTAAAAAAAAAAAAAGAAGAAAAAAATCCAACATAGGGAGGGTGGAGAACATAAATGAAATCTCTGTGGTCATATTCTGAGTTATACTGGATACTAAAACTGAGATGAATGTACACATATAAAAAAATAACATGGGATGGAGGAAAAACATAACTAAAATAGAAAAGTAAATAATAGCCTGACTATATATGGTCTAACAAATACCAGACTGTGGGAGGTATGTTGGCATTTGTCAGTAATCAGCGTATGGATTACTAAACAAGCCAGCATGATTTCTGTCATGTGTGACAGGTTAATCAAGAACACTGTATGAGAAATTGGATGATTCTGTGAAGCACATATAAAGATTTTTTTATTTATTCTGTGGTACCATTGATTTCTTTAAGATATTCTCAAAAATTTTTGGTTAAATTATATTTGTTTTGATCATTAAAATATTTTATAAGGACACTTTCCCCTTTTAAAGTTAGGAAAGTGCCAGTAAAAATTATACAACTATATTTGACAGTAATTCAATAGTTTGTATAACTTCTCTTTCTGCAATAAAGTGGTAATATGCAGATATTGTAGAACTGCCCCAGGGAAAAGTTTGTAATACTAGGAGATTTCTGAGCTCATTTGGATTTATCCTGAGGAATAAAATTGAATCATTGTGAAATATCAGACAATTCACTGAATGATTTCATCTTACTATAAGATTCCTCACCAGAGCATTTCATCCGATTCTTGGCTGATGTTATTATTTGAGTGACATTGAGAAGGGAAATGAAACAAATTCCTTTTTGTATATTTATGGACCAGACAAGACAGGTCTCTGAGAAAAATAAGAAATTTTGACAACTACAGCTATGTATACATTAAATGCCAACATTCTGGAAATAACACACCTCACACTAGAGACTTTCTTAAAAGTCTACATCATTTAAATCTCTAAATATTTATGGTAACTTATTAGTAATTACCACATAGCAAGCTTTCATTTTATAAGTTTTATTTTGCTTTTAATCATTCAATTCAGAGTACATTCTGGTTACTGGCACTATTGCATTCTTACAGTGCAAAGATGATTGATATTTATTAAATAGCTCAGAGGTACCATAAAAATTAAGTTCTCTATGTCATCAAAGAAACATAAAACTGTGTTTAAAATAATTGTGTAAAATATGCTTTATTTATTTTTTATTTTGAAAATTACAATTTTTATAAGATACTTAACTGGAATTCTCTGCTTCTCAACTATATCATATAATGCAATATGCTGTGTTGATTTGAATTACTGTATATATTCTTATTAGTTACTTTTAGTTCAAAATGACTTTGATCTTGCATGTTGATAACAGTATAAAATGTGAGGTATTCACTTTGAAATAAGAGAATGGAGGTTATTAGGACTAGCATAGATCTTATAATGAATTGAATAAATATTCATAAAAACTCAATAAATGTTGTATTGCATGATTCTAGAAGTGTTAGAAGTGTTTATATATATAACTAAAAGGAATATAGGTTTATCATATTCTATGGTGATTTTCTTCCTTTTGAATATCTCTATCAAACCTCCTTTACTTATTTCAGAAACAAGGCATAAATGTAATCATATATATTAGTGCCATTGAAGATTGATAACATATCAAGGGGAAAAAAATCGTGTTAAAACACATTTTTTTTTTTTTTGAGGACGGAGTCTCATTCTGTTGCCCAGGCTGGAGTGCAATGGCGCCATCTCGGCTCACTGCAAGCTCCGCCTCCCAGGTTTACACCATTCTCCTGTGTCAGCCTCCCTAGTAGCTGGGACTGCAGGCGCCCGCCACCATGCCCGGCTAATTTTTTGTATTTTTAGTAGAGACAGGGTTTCACCGTGTTGGCCAGGATGGTCTCGATCTTCTGACCTCGTGATCCACCTGCCTTAGCCTCCCAAAGTGCTGGGATTACAGGCATGAGCCACCGCGCCCGACCTTAAAACACATTCTTTAAAGGAACGGTTAATATATCCCTCACACCACATACTAAAATTTGGTTAGCAATAATTGAGTGTGGTTTGTTTGGCAATATCTGGAGGATTAAAACAATACTTCATGTTTTAATAGTTTCTTCTTCAATATCTGAAGAACTTAGCATTAAATGGATGACTTCACAATGTGGAATAAAAACTATCCAAATTTTCCACAAAATTAAACCTAGTTATACACAAGTACATATAAATAGTACATACAAATCACAACTATTCTCTCAACTTAGGCTAAGTTATGCTTTGGAAACAGGTAACCCTGAAATCTTAGTCGATCAGGATAACAAACTTTATTTCTTGTCTTACTGTTTAACGTGGGCTGGCTTTTCCTTTGCTCTATTTCATCTTCTCTCGAGATGAGCCTGGCTTAGTGGTTCTCTCTGGGATATTGCTGGTCTCAAAGCAGAGGAGAAAAAAATGACAAACCATGACCTTTAAACTTTAAGGTTGAGCTCGGAAGAAACATACATCTTTTCTGTGTATTTCATGTTTGTGTCTAAGTTAAATAGCTTGGGGATGAATAATCCTCCCACAGTGAGAGTCATTGGTGGGGAAAAGCAACAAATATTTTAAACAATAATACAATCTAATAGATATATTTCTCATTAATCTTCATTAAGGAATTGATAAGCAATTATTACTCCAGGTATGGTTAAATATGATTTAATTCATATTAACATGTAATTTCATTTTGTGAGTCTTATGCTTTTACTGCCTCACTGGCACATAGCTGATCAAAACAGTTTTTTTCTTACTGTAGAAAACTCTAGAACCCTGTATATATAGCTACCCCAAGTGTATTTTGTTCAAGAAATGCTTAATAACTCTTATATATTTATGAATATGACGAAGTTCCTATCCCCCAGAAGCTCAGAGTCTAGTTGATGAAATAATTATGTTGAAAATCACGATCACAATAAAATGGAAACGTGAATTATTTATGGAATTTTAAAAAATATTATAAAATGTGCTTTATATAGATTTTCTCATTTAATACAACAATGCTACCTGGTAGATATCAATACTTTTGTTCCTGTTTTACAAATGAAGGAACAGTCTTCGGGTTATTAAGTAACGTGCCCAAGCTCATGTAGCTATGTGCAACTCGAACTACGTTAGCTGCTTTATAGCCTAAACTCTCTTCAGAGACACTGTCAGCTCCTATTTTATTTCTCTAAAATGTCCTATTTTCATTCTGTGTGATCCTGAAGTTATTGTCTACTTTGCGGTCAGTGTCTGGGTTTTTGACAATGTTGAGGACTATTTTCTATTTTGATTTGATGAGAACCTTCTCTTTTAAGGTCAAAGCTGAAACGTCCATTTCTCTGGGCAAGACATGGGAGATATATCACCCCCTATGTGTCTTTACTCAAATTTTTCAGTGGTAGCAGTTTAGAACTCTTTCACCATTTATCCACTTCAAAGTGATATTAGCTATTGCTGCATAGAGTGTAATCTACTTGTCTAATTAACAAAACAATTGTATAATTTTCTGTTGGTCTTTGTCAAGCACTCACGCTGTGGATTACTGATCAAAACTGAAAAACTCAAAACTATTTTTATAAATTCTGATGACTTGAGGGCCATAATAATTGCCTTTATATATTTTTTAAAAGTTGACCTATATTTTTCTATCTAATTATAGAGAGTACATTAGGAGGTAGCTACAAGAAACCGAATCTTAAATATATGAAAGTTTTAATTTTTTTTTTTAATATATAAGAGCTTTTTGCCAGAAAAAAAGGAACACTGTTGGAGGTGGAGAGTTTTTTTGTTTGTGTGTTTTGTCATTGTAGATGTCAAGTAGCATCTAGATACCTACATTGTAGAGATATCATGGAGTTAATTCTAGCATTAGACAAAACTCAAAAGATATCGGCAGTCTTTGCTTGCAGACTCTGCTTTTCATTCCTGAAGCACAACTCAGATCCCACGCCCTTATTCTCATAAGGCAAATTTACTTACAAAACACACATGAATAATGGAGATTTTAAGGAAGATTTCTGGGGATGAGAAAGGAGAAAATGTATGTTACCAGCCACATAGCAAGGAACTTTATGAAATTTTCATTACATACTTTGTGTTTCCAAATCCTTTCCTCAGCTTTCACCTGCCAGGATGTTTTCAGCTCTCTATGCCTTCCATCCTTATTCATTCAGGCTCCTTAATTTTCATGGATCTCATTCTTCTCAATTGAATGTCAACAAATATTCTCTGCAAGACTCTATCCTCCTTTTGAAATCAGAGCAATATAGCTCTTTATTATTTTTTCTATCTTGTATATTTCTAGTCTCTTCACCCTGCTGTACTAACAAGCACTCACTGGCTAACAATATCCACTCTTTCTTGAACTCGGGGGGATTATTAAGAATAAATACAACTTTCCCCATGATATTAATACATATATGCATACTTACATGTATCTTGAGATTAGAATGTCTTAAACATTGATGAAGATATCATTTGGATTAAGAAGACTGCAAGTACAAAAAACATTATTTCTGCTGTCAATAAGTTTAAAATTTTGCATATATATATTTTTTGTACTTGGATTGAATAATGCATGCATAGAGGGAAAACAGAAGATTTGACACTAGCATTCCATTATCATGTTGTCACAAATATAGCATATATTTTTTTAAAAAAATAAGATGTACCTTCCTTTTTTTTATTCATGTACAATATAACCAAAGTTTCTGGAAGTCACAAATAAAACATGCATGTAGAGAAAATTGGACTCCTTTTTCTCTTGTTTATATTTAACACAGGATAACATGGCTCTTACTACATCCTTTGTGGTAACAAGTTCTTGGTATTTTGGCAGCTGCTGAAGTTGCCTCACTTTTTTCTTATCTTCTCCCTCTGTTGTTCCAAAGTTCTTAATTGAAGGACAACCTGCAAGGCCACAGAGAAATGGTTTCTGTAAGTAATTGATACTCCAAGAATTCTGAATTGCACAGATGAGTTAGACACCCCAAGAAAAAAAACAAAAAACAAAAAACTTCCCAGAAAGTAAGAGGAAATGAAATGTTTAGAGAGAAAGAGTATGTGAGTTGTATTTAAAGGGAAAAAATGAAGATAGAAGCTTCTGCCTTCCCTCTTGTTCTTTCAAGCTCTTTTAAATATACATTAACAATTCTCAGTTTTACCTTATAATATTGGGGCAAAGTCATAGCCATTAAAAAAAAAAAAAAAAAAAAAACAA
>NW_016819811.1:79800-83326 GCF_001698545.2 Rhinopithecus bieti | reverse complement strand
GAAAAGCAGTGCCACTTTTAATTTTAAAACATCTCATGTTTATGTTTATATGAAGTATTGAATGTATCCTACAGTTTCTTATATATCTTGTAATTCTACCAGTCTGATGTTTTTCTACCTCAAGATTCAGGTAATGTGCAAAAAAGCATAATGAAGTAGTTTCATTAAAAAAGGAAAGTATTAAAAAAGGAAAGTATTATGATATTTGCAAAGTGACAGAATTAAAAAATAATAACATGACTCCTAAAACTTAGATGTCCTCTTATTTGTTTCATGTTTCATGAAATGAAAATACCCCAGAAATGCCATGGGATAATGTTCTATCCCCTGAAGACTATTATATATGACCTTCATACAACAGATGTATAATCTTCATTCTTTAATTTTTAGTATATCCACAATTGTATTATTTTGCTCTCTAATATACAGATTTATTTTATTTTCCATTGTAGAAACTTACCTTCTTAGCCTTTAGGCATTTTGGGAACATGTGGTTTCATTAAACTCTGTTTATTATAAATATGTCTATGGTAGTTAATATTTTTGTTACCTTGTGACATTTTCATTTTCTTTTCTAATTAGATGGTAAACTATTCAAAATCAAAATAAAAACTCATACAAAATTCTAGCATTCTAGCTTTTTTATTTTATTTTTTTTTAAACCAGGGGTGAGCTGTTAAATAAATTATTAATTTGTTTAGGACATACAAGTGAGTTCAATAAACTTAAAAATAAGCTGGAATGGTTGATGCTGATAATAAATAACAGCATTAAGCAATCTTAATTTTATAAAACTTAAGGAAATAAAGTGCACCCTTTTAATTATTTAGTAACTTACATTGCTACAAAATTGTTTGTAATGAGTTAGGGAATCCCAGTACAGATTCTTAGAACATTTTGGGATTAAAGAAGAGAGTTTATCTGCAATAAGGAATGTCTCATGTTAGTGTTTTATAGTATTTTTATATTGTATATGCACTGCTTTTAGTGTTCTATATATGCAATGCAAATATCAACAGTTAAATATAGATTTCATGTTTAATTTCTTCAGTAAAACATCAGTGTCCCAAACTCCGAGGGACTGAAATATTTTGGATAAATTTATTTTCTATGTCTTTGAGGCTTAGTAATTATGATGATATCTAAAACTGTTATATGCATTTAAGTCTATTTGATACATGATTAAATTTTGAATTGTTTTTCATTTTGGACTATATTGAACATAAATTGATATTTAATTTCAGTCTTAAACACACTGCAAACATTCCACTTTATTTGGTACTTTTGGAGCTTTTAGATGTAAATCTAGATTGGCTTAGTCCTGTGAACCCATTGGTGAGGGCTTGATACCGTCTCTGGCTTTAAATCTTTGTGAGTAATTGTTTAACATAAAAATTATTGAAGCATTTTTTATTTTAAGTTATTGACTCTGCTAGGTAGAATGATAAGATATCATAAAAATGAATCTGTTTTAAGTAAATAATAAGACATTAAGAAATTGTATATATGCATTCAGAGTGCCTGGCACATAATACGTGTTGGAGTAATTTGTTTACAAAATGAGCACTTGAAAGCATGAGTAAAACAAACCTATTCTGTAGAAATACTTTAACCATTTTTCTTCCGTGCTATTTTCAAGTCATATATAGATATCCATTTCTTTTAGGTAGTTGCTGCAATTTTTTATACATATATTTTGCCTTTTATTAAAAGCATATTGCTTTGATGTGTTGCTTATTTTTAAACTACAATACAGGGTATGTGATTATTATACAGTTTTATAGTTTATTTTATTGTACACTTATTCGTTTACTCAGAATTTATTATTTTCTACATGCCTGACCCTTTGTTAGGAGAAAAAGATACAAAGATAAATAAGACATACCTTCAATGAGTGAAACAGAAAGCTACATGTTTTAAAACAATCTGTAATATACATGCTATGTAAAACACAGAGTATGTTTTGGGAGATCAGAGGAAGAGTTTCTTTATGGAATAGGGTCACACACCGGGGCCTATTGTGGGGAGGGGAGGGGGGGTGACATTGGGAGTTATACCTGATGTAAATGACGAGCTGATGGGTGCTGACGAGTTGATGGGTGCAGCACACCAACATGGCACATATATACATATGTAACAAACCTGCACGTTGTGCACTTGTACCCTAGAACTTAAAGTATAATAATAAAAAAAAAATTTCCTGGGAAAAATGGAAGACAAAAAATAAATCCCAGCTTCTGAGGACTGAGTAAGCACAAACATGGAGATAAGCAGAGAAGCAGACATGATGGACACTATAAAGAATCAGGTCTAAGTTTGAAGGAGGAAGCATAAATATAAGAGACTTTAAAGAGGTAAAGAAACCCTGGACTTCCAAGCGAATATGGGAGAGGGAGCCTGAGTGGAGACTTGTTTCTTTCTATAAACTGTGGACCCAGGGTGTTCAGAGAGATTTGCCTGAGACATAGCCTAGTAGAATACATGAAATGTTCTGTAGAATACTGGAGAGGTTCTGTTCTTCAAGCTTTATCATATTTCTATATCTTCTAGTTACAAAATTTAATGAAATTGTAGTCTTTTGATATAAATTCAAAAGGAGTTATATACATTGCAAAGAGAGCCCTCCCCAGCCCTTCCCTCTTTGTTGGACAGTTTGACATTCCTCTCAGCCTTCACATGAATTCAAATTCTGGTGTTCATCTAAGTTGGCAAGAGCCTTGGAAGCAAGGGAGTGTGCAGGTGGAATGGTGGTGGGGGCACTATTTCTCATGATTACATGTTAATATGCTTTGTCTTGTTGGCTTTGGAGGATTTACATCACTGTGGAGCATTTATTTAGGAGCATTTACATCTCATTGCAGCTTTACAACTACCTTTATCTCTTATTGTTTTTTCTTGCTTCCTGCTGGGAACCTCCTGTGAAGTACAGTTGATTCTTTAGCTGCATGAGTTTAAACTAGGCTGGTCCACTTTTAGGTAGATTTTATTCCACCGCTGCCATCTCAGAGAGAGCAAAACCAATGCCTCTTCTTGCTTCTCATCCTCAGGCTACTCAACGTGAAGACAATGAGGATAAAGACTTTTATGATGATTCACTTCCATTTGATAAATTATATATTTTCTCTTCCTTACAATTTTCTTAACACTTTCTTTTCTCTAGCTTACTTTATTATAAGAATACATTATATACTACATACACAAAATGTGTGTTAATTGACTTTATGTTATTGGTAAGTCAACAGTAAGCTATCAATAGTTAAGTTTTTGGGAAGTCAAAATTATATGTGAGTTTTTGACTGCTCTGGGAGTGGTGGGGCTCGGTGCCCCCAACCCTTGCATTATTCAAGGGTCAACTGTTTGTGTCTAATGAAATACTGAAAAGTGCTTGTTATAATAATGAATTTATACGTAGGTGAACACATGAAATAATACTGTTTATTTTCCAAGTCCTGGAAAATTTTAGACTAGAACGTAAGCTTCTAATTGCCTGCCCACTTTTATTCTCACTCAAGTTACGGTTTTTTTT
>NW_016819811.1:53808-79253 GCF_001698545.2 Rhinopithecus bieti | reverse complement strand
CCGAACGGAGGGACCTCCTGAAGCCGTGGCAGAAGAATATAAATTGTGAAGATTTCATGGACGTTTATTAGTTCCCCAAATTAACATTTTTATAATTTCTTATGCCTGTATTTACTGCAGTCTCTGAACATAAATTGTGAAGATGTCATGGACACTTTCCCCTTCCCCAATCAATATCCTTGTGATTTCCTATGCCTGTCTTTACTTTAATCTCTTAATCCCGTCATCTTCTTCATAAGCTGAGGAGGACGAATGTCACCTCAGGATCCTGTGATGATTGTGTCAGCTGCACAAATTGTTTGTAGCGCATGTGTGTTTGAACAGTATGAAATCTGGGCATCTTAAAAAAGAACAGGATAACAGTGATGTTCAGGAAACAAGAGATGTAACTTTGAATTGGCCACCCATGAGCCGGACGGAACGGAGCTATATTTCTCCTCTTTCAAAAGCAAATAGGAGAAATATCGCTGAATTCTTTTTCTCAGCAAGGAACATCCCTGAGAAAGAGAATGTGCCCTGAGGGTAGGCCTGTGAAAGGCCCCCTTAGAAGCGTGCAGTCTTTTATGGTCGAAGCCGAAGGGATGAAATAAGCCCCGTCTCCTGTAGCGCTCCCAGGCTTATTAGGAGGAGGAAAATTCCCACCTAATACATTTTGGTCAGACAGGTTGTCTGCTCTCAAACCCTGTTTCCTGATGTTATCAACGACAATGCATGCCTGAAACTTCATTAGCAATTTTAATTTCACCTCATCCGGTGGTCCTGTGATCTCGCCCTGCCTCCATTTGCTTTGTGATATTTTATTACCTTGTGAAGTATGTGATCTTTGTGACCCACACCCTATTCGTGCACTCCCTCCCCTTTTGAAAGTCACTAATAAAAACTTGCTGGTTTTACAGCTTGGGGAACATCATGGATCCTGCCAACATGTGATGTCTCCCCCGGACACCCAGCTTTAAATTTCTCTCTCTTGTGCTCTTTCCCTTTGTTTCTCAACCCAGCCGAGACACTTAGGAAATAGAAAAGAACCCACGTTAAACGTCGGGAGTGGGTTCTCCTGATAACTGCCACACTGTCTTCCACAATGGTTGAACTAATTTACACTCCCACCAACAAAGTAAAAGCATTCCTATTTCTCCACATCCTCTCTAGCATCTGTTGTTTCCTGACTTTTTGATGATCACCACTCTAATTGGCGTGAGATGATATCTCATTGTGGTTTTGATTTGCATTTCTCTAATAACCAGTGATGGTGAGTTTTTTTTCATATGTTTACTGAGTGCATAAGTGTCATCTTTTGAGAAGTTTTCATATTCACCCACTTTTTGAGGGAGTTGTTTGTTTTTTTCTTGTAAATTTGTTTATGTTCCTTTTAGATTCTGGATATTAGCCCTTTGTCAGATGGATAGATTGCAAAATTTTCTCCCATTCTGTAGGTTGTCTGTTCACTCTGATGATAGTTTCTTTTGCTGTGCAGAAGCTCTTTAGTTTAATTAGATCCCACTTGTCAATTTTGGCCATTGTTGCCATTGCTTTTGGTGTTTTAGTCATGAAGTCTTTGCCCATGCCTGTATATTCCTTGAGAAATTACCAGCTTGTTTATACATTTCTGTATATGAGTGAATCTAGGTATTCTCACATGCCTAGAAAACATTTAGTTTTCTTCTCTGTAAACTATTCATGTCCTATATATATTCTTCAAATTCTACTATTCTTTCTCTCCCTCTTTTTTTTTTTCTTTGCTTTTCTCACTTTATAGACTTTAAAACTTTATATGTTAAGGAACGTAATCTTTTGCCACATGTATTTTCCTAGTTCGTGTTTAGTATTTTGAATTTTCTTATGATATTTTTACTTTTGTGGAATGAAATTTGTCAACCTTTTCTTTTGTAGCTTCTGGATTTTAAAGCCTGATTATATTCAAGATAGGCTCTTCAAAAGACAACTAGAAAAAATATATTAATCAAGTGAAGTTAATCTAATTAGTTGAATTAGTGCAGTAAGGCAGAATGCTAACTTGACAGAGTAAAGTAGTATCTCGAAATGTGGAAACTAGGGCAGAGTAATTTATAGGGAGTGCCAGAATGGGTGAATTAAGGTGGGTCATTCAGGAGGAGATTTGCCTGAGACTGGGCAAAGTATACGACAAAAAAAATTGCTTTGGATTGATGGGCATAACAAAATGAGGATCTTAAAGTGAGCCTTGGGAAACAAGCTGTCGTTCTTGATAAGTAAGTTCACAGTCTAATCTTTTAGGAGCTCTTATTTCCTGAAGAAAGAAGCTATTTTTGCCTGGTCTAAATATTGTTTAGTACAGAAACAGTAGATTATGTCTATATTGTTTAATACAAGGATAGGGAATTATGTTAGGTTTACTTCTCAGTTATCAAGAAATTCTCCTGTTATATCTTTTTATTTTTATAAATATTTTTTATACCTGACTCTTTCTTGTTAATGTAGTTTATTTCGGTGAATTGTGTAAGATTTGTATATCTATCTTTGTTTTTGCAAAATTGCTACCTGGGATCTTGGTACTATTTATTGAATAATTTAATGTTTCTCCAATGATTTAAAATATCTTTATGAAATATGATTTTTTGTACATATTTGGCTCTATTTCTGTATTTTTACTTCTATTTCACTGATCTGCCTTTGCATGCTTTACTATGCCATTATTTAAATTATGGAAGCTTTGTATGTTTTGAAATTTGCAAGCAGTCATTCTATCTCATTGCACTTCCTTTTCAGAGATTATTCTGGCTATTCCTAGCACTTTATTTTTCCACATGAACTTTGGGATAAGCTGTTATTTTAAATGAAATTATAGAATAGAATCAAAATATTGTCTAATATTTTTTAAGAAAAATATTACTTGATATTTGTTGTGGAAATAGGTTAGTTTAGAAATCAGTTTAGAAGAAATTGTTTAATTTTTCACAACAAAAGATAGCATCTAAGACCTTGTATACTCTTCGGAGTGCCTTGAAATGTTCTTTATATAGTACTGGCATAATTCCTTAAAACTTTAAATCTAACTTTAATGCCTTTTAATTTTGGCATAAAAATTAGGGCTTCTCTATAGCTATACCTATATATTCAAATTCATTATGACTTCACTAATCAAAACTATTAAATTTATGTCAATTTTTTATCCTACTGTGGCCAGTAATTCTCTCATTGCTCATGTAGTTTTTACTTTTGATTTTGAAGAAGCACTATTGTTTCATCTGCAAATAGTGTTAGTTTTACATCTCTTCACTTCACATACCTTTATTTTCTTGTCTAATTTAATTGGCTATTACCTTAAATACAACACTAAATAACAATGATGGTAGTGGGCATTGACTTGTTCTCAACTTCTTTAGGAAGGAGTCTAGATTTTTCTCATTAAGCGTAATCCTGACTTTTAGGCACCATATTAGTGTTTTATAAAGTTAAGAATTTTTGTATTCCGGTTTCAATATTTTATAACTTGATCAGGTAATGTCTTCAGTAGAAAGTTTCAGGTCTATTTTCTCTCCTATGGGTCTTTTTTAAGATCACTGGATTTGAATCATCTTTTATTTCACAGTACTATTTTTGAGGTATAAGTTGTAATTTTTTTTATCTTCTGTGCATTTGGTTATATTTGAGAACTCCAAGAATATCTTTGTTGAGTTGGTTTTACATATCTTTTACATAGCTTTTTTCCATCTCTTTTAATTATTCTTGATTTGCTTAATTTTTTCAGTTATGACCATTTTGTGCCTTCTTCAGCATTTATTCTTTATGCAAATTCCAGTTATTTATTACTGTGAATTTGTTTTCTTTGTTCAATTTCTTTCTGAAATTATCAGTTCACATCTCTTCTCCTATTATTTCCATGCTGAATTCCTGCATTCAATTTTTGTCATCTCCATTTATTAATAATTGCTTATTTTTTAATGGAAGAATGTACTCCCAAATTTAATCTGCATTGTAGTACATTTTTTCTCTTCCATGTTTCTCCATTGTAGATAATTTTGCTACTTTTAAAATAGTTTCCTTATATAGTATCTTTGTACTAAATCTGTAACATGTTATGATTTCTATGGATTTCCCTTTCATAGCTTTTTGAAGGAGGTTCCTTTGGGGACAAACAGGATAGATTTGTACTCTTGACTCTAAGTTTCCCTTCTCCCCTGACCCGGATGACACAGAGACAGACTTATTCCTGCATATATGGTTGTACTTTGTGTGTGTGTGTGTGTCTGTGTGTGTGTGTCTATGTGTGTGTGAAGCTCCACCTTTTGTACTTCTCTCAGGCATGTCAGGTATGGGAAAGCTCTTGTTGACATTCTTTTCTTCTTTCTACGTTAGAGCTTACAAAACCCATTCTCCGAAGTAAAAATAGATTAGAGCCAAAGTGATATGTGTTTCACATGTCTGTGTGAAGAGATCACCAAACAGGCTTTGTGTGAGCAACATGGCTGTTTATTTCACCTGGGTGCAGGCGAGCTGAGTCCGAAGAGAGAGTCAGCAAAGGGTGGTAGGATTATCCTTAGTTCTTATAGGTTTTGGGATAGGCGGTGGAGTTAAGAGCAATGTTTTGGGGCCAGGGGGTAGATCTCACAAAGTACATTCTCAAGGGTGGGGAGAATTATAACAAAACTTCTTAAGGGTGAGGGGGATTACAAAGTACATTGATCAGTTAGGGTGGGGCAGAAACAAATCACAGTGGTGGAATGTCATCAGTTAAGGCTATTTTCACTTCTGTGGATCTTCAGTTGCTTCAGGCCATCTGGATGTATACGTGCAGGGCACTGGGGATATGATGGCTTAGTTTGGGCTCAGAGAGCTGATGATATGGGACTTGTGAACCTAAAGCTGAAAAAAGATTGCAACTTCTGCTCTTCCTATGGAACTTTGCCACTACCATGTGAAGATGCTAACTTAGCCTTCTTGAGGGTTAGAGACCATGAGAGAGAGAGAGAGGTACAGCTGAAAATCAGTACTAATTGCCAATCAAGTGCTTGAAGCTATTTTAGACCATTCAGTTGCAACTGAGCTGCCAAGGGATTTGTATGAATGACCCCAGGCGAGACCAATAGAACATTTGCCCCTTTGAGTTCAACCTAAATTGCTGATCCATAGAATTGTGAACAAATAAATGCTGGTTGCTTTTAGACACTGTATTTTGAAGTTATTGTTATAGAGCAATAGAAAGCTGATGCAGTAGTTTAGTATATTTAATAAATATTTCATTGCATCTATCCCATACATTATCAAATATAATATGAGACTAGCTCATGCATTATTACAATTTTTAAATAATGGAGTATACTACATAATAAAGTTTTATTGATGTGCTGAAAATTAGCCCTTTGATAGTCCATAAAATAAGACTTTTTACAGTATTCAGAATTGTTCTATCTTAAATCAATGTTTCAGCATTCTAAATTTTTGTTCTCACTCCAGTCATTTGGTTGGAGCCCTGTGACAATATACATAAATGTGTCAAAAATTTAACAACTTATCTAATACATTTCATATTTGATTAAAAACTTTATTCTAAGATTATAAAATAAATTTTATATTTACTAGTTGGCAAACATATCAATGACATATATCACATTTTAACCTGTCTCTAGAAGGCTTTCAGTCATTTCAAACAGCAAGATCTTAAGTTGATTTCTAGATAGTATTTCTTTGAAGAGTGTAGGATTTGTAGTGAGTAAAGAAAATTTGAGTTGTAGGTCTAAGATCAGGAAATCATGAAAAGAAAGCAAGCCTTGTCTCTAACATATCTCCTTCACATATTAGATTTACTTTAAAATTGATTTTTTTTATTTAATTATTTTTAAAAATTATTAATGGTTTGATGTGTAGTGTAGATAAATAATAAAATTGCATTCATTTTTAGTGTGAATTTGAAGAGTTTTAACTAAGGTATATACCATGTAGCCATGACTGTAATCCAGATATAGAACATTTTAATCACTTTGGAGGTTAATCTCCACCACTAATCCTTGGCCTTAGACAACCATTTAACTATACTCTACCACAATCTACTATCTTTCTTAGAGTTCCATATAATGGAATCATATAGTCTTTACTCTTCATTTCTGACTTCTTTGCACATCATGTTTTACAGATTCATTTGTGTTGTGTGTATTGTTGTTTGTTACTTTTACTGCTAAGTAATATTCCTTTGCATGAATATACATAGATTGTTTATCCATCCTCCTGTTGATGAGCATTTGAATTGCTTCCCACTTTTGGCTACTATGAATAAAGCTGTTATGAATATTTGTGTACAAGTCTTTGTATGGAGATAGGTTTTCATCTCTTTTGGGTAAATACCTAGGAATTGGAATGTGTAACGTTATAAAATCGTACCAAGATGTCTTCCAAAGTGGTTTTACTGCTCTAAATTGCTTCAAGCAATGTATGAGAGTTCTAGATGCTGTAAACCCTTTCCAACAAATACCATATACACTTGGCATTTGTCAGTCTTTTAAACTGTATTCTGTCTGGTGCATGTGCAGTGACATCACACTGTGGTTTAAATGTGCAATTCCCTGACGACTAATAGTGTTGAATATCTTATTTATGTTCTTTGGACACTTTACCTTATGTTGCAAAGTGTCTGTTGAACTGTTTTACTCTTTATTTACATGTCAATCTTATTATTTTTGATTTGTAAGAGATTTTTCTATATTCTGGATAGATATCTGTAGAATGTTTTTACTGATACCTGTAGAATATAGTAATATTCTCCTCAGTAACTTATCTTTTTATATTCTTAACAGTGTTTAAGGAAGAACTGAAGTTCTACATTTTTTTTTTTTTGAGATGGAGTCTCGCTCAGTCGGCCAGGCTGGAGTGCAGTGGCACGATCTCGGCTCACTGCAAGCTGCGCCTCCCGGGTTCACGCCATTCTCCTGCCTCAGCCTCCCGAGTAGCTGGGACTACAGGCGCCCACCACCATGCTCGGCTAATTTTTTGCATTTTTAGTAGAGATGAGGTTTCACCGTGTTAGCCAGGATGGTCTCGATCTCCCGACCTTGTGATCCGCCCGCCTCGGCCTCCCAAAGTGCTGGGATTACAGGTGTGAGCCACTGCACCCGGCTGAAGTTCTACATTTTAAAAAGTCAATTTTATCAATGATTTTCATTTATGGTTTGTGCTTTCTATGTCATATTTAAAATATATTTGGTTACTCCCAAGGTTGCAAAAATTTACTCCTATGTTTTCTTTTATATATTTTTTAATAGTTTTAGCTTTAACATCTAGGTCTGTGATTTTGAGACAATTTTAATGTACTATGTGTGGTAAAAATTAAGATGTATTAATTTTTTTATATGGTCATGTAGTTGTTGAAGACCATTTATCTGAAAATACTCCTGCATTGAATTCCGTTGTCCATTTAGCTGAAAAATCAATGGAATGTATATCTACAGTTCTGTTTTCACATTCGCTATTAGAACAAGATTTTTAAAATGAGAGTAACACCTCTATTTTAGTTTTAATCCATAAAGCAACCTGGGTTAGTGCTTAACATTTTAATTTAGTCACACTGAGGGACTGATTAGCTAAGGGAATGAGAACGGAACACGAGACATTGTGTTATTACAATTTTTAAATAATGGAGTATACTACCTTATAGAGTAAAGTTTTATTGATGTGCTGAAAATTAGCCCTTTGATCTAAATATTGTGATGAGGCAGCCTCAGTAAGGAATGAAGGTGTGGAACATGTATGCATTGAACATTGGCCAGCAGGAGAAGGGTATTCCATAAAAAAGATTTGTCCATGTCCTTTGCCCATTTTTTTAATGGGGTTGTTTGCTTTATTCTTGTAAATTTGTTTAAGTTCCCTGTAGATTCTGGATATTAGACCTTTGTCAGATGGATAGACTGCAAAAATTTTCTTCCATTCTGTAGGTTGCCTGTTCACTCTGATGATAATTTCTTTTGCTGTGCAGAAGCTCTTTAGTTTAATTAGATCCCACTTGTCAATTTTTGCTTTTGTTGCAATTGCTTTTGGCAATTTCATCAGGAAATCTTTGCCTGTGCCTATGCCCTGAATGGTATTGCCTAGATTTTCTTCTAGGGTTTTTATAGTTTTGGGTTTTACATTTAATCTTTAATCCCTCTTGAGTTAATTTTTGCATAAGGTATAAGGAAGGGGCCCAGTTTCAATTTTCTGCATATGGCTAGCTACTTCTCCCAGTACCATTTATTAAATAGGGAATCCTTCCCCCATTGTTGTTTTTGTCAGGTTTGTCAAAGATCAGATGGTTGTAGATGTGTGGTTTTATTTCTGAGTTCTCTATTCCATTCCATTTGTGTATGTGCCTGTTTATGTACTAGTACCATGCTGTTTGGTAAACAAACTTTTCAAAAGAAGACATACATGTGCCCCCCAAAATATGAAAAATAGTCCAATATCACTGATCATTAGATAAATGCAAATCAAAACCACAATGAGATACCATCTCACGCCAGTCAGAATGGTGATTATTAAAAAATCAAGAAACAACAGATGCTGGCAAGGTTGTGGAGAAATAGGAGCACTTTTACATTGTTGATGGGAATGTAAATTCGTTCAACCATTGTGGAAGACAATGTTGCTATTCCTCAAAGACCTAGAGCCAGAATTACCATTTGATCCAGCAGTCCCATTATTGAGTATATATCCAAAGGAATTCTATTATAAAGATACACATGCACATATGTTCACTGTAGCACCATTCACAATAACAAAGACACAGAATCAACCTAAATGCCCATAAATGGTAGACTGGATAAAGAAAACATGGTACATATACATCATGGAATACTATGCTGCCATAAAAAGGAATGATAACATGTTGTTTGCAGTGACGTGGATAAAGCCAGAAGCCATTATCCTCAGCAAACTAATGCAGGAACAGAAAACCAAACACTGCATGTTCTCACTTATAAGTAGGAGCTGAACAATGATAACACACGGACACAGAGAAGGGAACAACACACATTGGGGCCTGTTGGGGGAGGCTGGTGGGTGAAAAGCATCAGGAAAAATAGCTAATGCATACTGGGCTTAATACCTAGGTGATGAGTTGATAGATGAGGCAAACCACCATGGTACATGTTTACCTGTGTAACCTGCACATCTTGTACCTGTACCCTGGAACTTAAAATCTTTTAGCAGCAAAGAAAAAAAAAAAAAGGGTTCATCTGAGACTAGATTAATAAGTATGTATTTTAAATAATGAATGGGTTAATAGATGAATACATGTGGGAAGGTGGAATGACAAATGTTATCTTTATAGATTACCACTATTTATTTATACTTATGTTTGGGTTTTCAACAGGTTTTATTCTAAAGAGCCATTTTGTGCAGTGTCAATAACTACAAATTTAGATTTCATCTGTTGAAAGTTTCTCATTTTACGTATTAAGCAGAAATTTCAGCCACCAGGGAGATAGATAATGTTCAAGGTACATAGCAACTGACCAAAGGAAAAGTTTGATTAAGATCTTTGAATTTTTTGTATATGGTTTGTGCTCTTTCCATTACACTAACAGTTTTATTCCAAATACCAAAGAAAATAATGCTTTTAAATAAACAACTGAATCAACATCAGTAGGCTAAAAGGAGTTTAAAATCTCTGAAGAAAATCTAAAAAAAAAAAAAAAAGTCCATGGGAATTAATGCTTTACTGATTGTTAAGTCTACCTCTTTCTCCTATCAGTTTGGGTTTATATAATGCTTAGCAATTTTGTATTAATATTCCTGGGTATAATGGCTAATTGCCTAGTTCCCACATCAAGCAAGAAAGATACAGACACACTCCCAAGAAATTAGACAGCATCCTTATCTTTTAACAGGGCTAGTCCTGTAGAAATCACTTACCTGTTGTGTAATAGGAAAGTAAGAAGTTGTAAATAGTTTGTTGTTTCTTTCTAACTTTTGAGTATAAACTGTTAAGTTGGTTGTTTCCTTCTATCTTTTGACTGAATATAAATTGTTATCTTTACTGGCAAATTGCTCCCGTGGATGTGGAGTTAAGGCTGCTTTTTGCAAGCTAAATTACATAATCAATGTACAATGGATCAGAACAGAGATATTAAAAATCAGCTTTAGAGAACGTAATGGCTTTAAGGCCAAAGCTAGACTTGAGACTAAACTAATTTAAAGGCAATAATCTATTTAAAGAATGAATCTGTTTGTAATTCAGGAGAAGAATTGGCTAGCAGTGGAAGAATAGGCAAAGAAAGTTAGGGATGTAGACACATGCAGAGCTCCTCCCAGAGGTGCCAAAAAAGAGAATGTTGTCATTTGCAGGTGTGATGTATCTTATTTGGGTGTCTGGTATAACCCTGTGTAGGGAAGGATGCTTTAGGTTGTCTGATGTCATTAAGCATGCTTTTTATGGTCTGCTTCTTTTGCTCTGATTCTGTGCTCATCAAGTCATCTTAAATTGATACTTTGGCTTTCTAGAAGCACACTTAGGTTAACAGTATACTGACCACAGGATATTAGTTTCTGGTTCTATTAGTCATTAACATTCTAAAAGTAATTAAGTAAAATGGCACTTTAATTTTATAATTCAACCTCAAATTTATTTAGATCGAGTTTGCATCCATGAATCCAAAGCAGCTAGGGAGATGAATGTCTGTTAGTCTACAAGGGAGAAATAGGGACAGGGTAAAAAGAAACTCTACTTTGTGAAGGATAAATTATGACATCATGTCATATGTTATGTAGTCAGCGAAGAAGGATTCCATCTGTGAAGGGACATTGAGAGCTGTAATATTTGGAATCCAGATTTAAATTACTCTTATCTGTGTTATAATTCACTTACACAATCTTCTGATGTTCAGTATGGAGCTTTTCTGGATGTGCATTGGAAAGAAGGGAACATATTTTGTTCACCTTTGTAGCAAAATGGATTAAACTCAGCTGCAGAAGAATAGTGGATTAGTTATGAGTATAAGAAGGGCCAAGAGAGAAGACTGGAGCAGCTATCTGGAATACCTTACTATCATTAGGTATAGATTTTCCAGGTAACACAGCAAAACGACTAGTGCCCTTTCATCTTCAATAAGATTGTCCAACCAAAAGAGGTATTGGATATATTGTTTCATTATTTCTACTTATGTAGCAGTTGTCTTTTAGGAACTAGGTTGAATAGGTAGTCACATAGAGTTGCTTAAAATAATCTCAGGTAGCATTTATGTTCTTCTATAAAAATACAGTTACTATATGGTTAAAATAGAAGCACAGATTTTTTTTTTTCCCCCCTCAGGGGTGTCATTTGATGTGTGGAAAAAAAATTAGACTTGTCAACTGACATTGGTGATAGTCCTTTGTCACTACTCAGGTTCAAATAGATATATTTTAAACTTAGATTTTAGAACATAGAGCTATGAAAAATGATATTTCAACAGGATAATCTTCAGTGGTTTTTGATAACGATAAAGTCTGACAAAGTATTTCAATTTAAACACACTCTTTGTGAAGTAACATAGTATAGAGTCTCACTAACATAATATAGGGACCTATTATTCTCTGACTAAGCAGGATTGAAGCTTTTGGTGAGTGCTTCCTTTGGATAGAGTAAAAAGTTATATATTTGTACAGAAATGAGGTACTTCTTCTCTACTCAGTTAAAAAAGAAGAAAGAGTGTATATCTTATTCTATTTGCTCATTGCAGAGGAAATTAGGCATTCTACTATCTCTTTAATAATGTGTAGACGGTACAGTGTCATGGATTCTGAGGCAGTGTTTGGTAAATTAATGAAAGTGTAAGCTTTAGCTCTCTACTTCTGTAAAAACTAAATGTGGAATTCAATAGAGTGTGTCTAGATTGAACAGAGCATTAAATTAAATTTGTACTCCTTCATTTTGGCTTAAGAAAATAAGGAAATTATTGGTGGAGCATAGGATGTGGATTATTCATAGAACTGGAGCAAATTATTAGTTTTTGATGGCAGGCTTATTCATATGTAAAAGAATGCTTGGATATTATGTAAGCCATAATTTTTTAGCTTAAGCTTATAGCAAGAGCAAAAATATATTAAGACCAAAAGTTTGAAAATTGTATTTTGTATTTATTGTCTATTTGGATGGAGGAAATCTACAAAAGAAAAGTAATTATAAGATAGATTTTCCATGGAAAACATAGACCAATGATCATGGAAAGGATTTAAGGAGAAATCTGCTGTGCCCCATAGAAAACCTTCAAATACTAAGACTTCTTCTACTGGAGGATTTAATTGTGTAAGTCAGGCCAGCCTAGTGTAAACACCTATAAAACTGGAGAACACTTATGAAACATCTGTTTGAAGTGTAGAACAACAGTCAGCACAGGATTGTGACCCTGAAAAGAAGCAAACATGGTGAACTCTACTAATGCCCTGGCTTTCTGACAAGATGGAACGTCTAGGCTTCAGTGCAGGGAGAAGTGGCCAGAGAGATCAGGAGGTCTTGCTGAATTGAGGAGCTCAGGGAGGCCATGGCACATGGTATTTGTAGGGTGGAGTGTTAGATAATTCAGATCTACATAGAGAAAGAGAGCTCCAAAAGTTAGCAAGTTGGACTGTCAAATCTTCATGTAGAGGGAAATTAAACAATGACAAGCAAATAATAATTGCTAGAAAGTCACAGCTTACACATGAGTGGGAGACAACTCCTTTCCTATCAGCCAGCGTCAAGAGACGTTTCTGAATATCCCAGGCATTTGGTGTAAAACTTGTAAAGGTCTCACATATTAGTAGCAGGGCTAAACTTGCTACAAAGTAAAGGTTACTGTAGACCCCACTGAGAAAACTTAAATGACAAGCCTTAAAAAGATTAAGCTGATTTGCATGTAACTGTAATGTAGTGTCGGGAGCTCTGAAGGGTCTGAGTAAGGTTTTACTCTACTTGGATGTTAACAAGTTAGCTTCATGGAAGCTGGCAGGAGACACAAGACTTTTGGAGACAAAGGGTAGTTTTTCACTTGCAGCAATAGTGGTACCTAGGATACAATTATTTTTGTGCTCGTTTCCCGAGTTCCAATTCCCACAGACAATACAGAGAAGACTGGATGATACCTCCCCACATAGTCGTTTCTTTACAGAAAGAAACCCAGACCTAAAGGAATTTAAATCTTTTATAATAAGAAATATCTTGATTGTTACCTTTATTATACTGGGCAATGAAAATACCTTCCCTTTGCTCCAGAGGGAGGCAGTACTTCTAGTTTTCCAAGGTAGGTTACTATTAAAACACCCTTATAGTACGTAACTAGAGGAAATCAATGACTTGCTCACAATATATGGAGGAACGTGAGACTCAGGGAGAATAGTCTTCCAGCAATATCTACCATTTTGTCTTCTGGTAAATTTTCCTATGAGTAAAATATTCTGTTGGCCACTCTGATTAATGCAGCTGATGCAGTCTAGTGCCAAATACAGTCTATCTCATGGAACATTTAATTAGGAACAAATAAATGGTACTTTCCACAGCAGGATGATGCTAACCTGCAATTTTGACCTCAATATTGCCCTTAAACAGCTCAATAAAGCACCATCAACCATTGGAGTCTACATTAGAGAGCAAGATGACTTTCTTCGTAGGATCTGTATCAATCTTTCCTCTTCACCTGATAAATTAATCCACATAGATTTATTAATGATTGCACATCTACTCATTGGCCTGCAAGGAGGAAGTCTAGGGCAATTCTGTCTACAACTAACTTGTCTAAGTTGTTAGTAAGTCAAGGTTAACATGAATGTCTCCCAAAGACCAAGGTGGTGTTATTGATCACTTACATCTAGACCTTGGAAGGATTTAACTGTGTAGGACTGACTATCACGGTGTTGGAGGATCAGAGGGAAAAATAATTTAATTAATTAATTTATTTTAAACTGCGATTCATATGTCTCTCATACAGTGGGCCACTGTAGAGAAATTTGTAGCATATTGTACTCAGTCAAGTGGATATTATCCTTAGGTTCTAGTACCATCCAATAAGAAAATCTGGGTGGCTGAACGAGAATTAAGTTTAAATCTTATAAGCTCCCTTTTGGCTGGGCTGCCAGTAAGAGGATGTTCCAATGAGGTCAACTGGGGTGGCTGTTAGAAGAAATAAAGATGCATTATGATTTTTGAATTGGGTCTATTTTATACTTCATTCTGATTATTAGCCAGAATATGACAAAAAATGTATGAAGGCTGATCTAAGGCCATAGAAATGAGGATAGGGAAAACATCTGGAGGTGTTAGCAGGTAATTTGTGTAGGAGATGCAGGATGTTTGGCCATCCCTTGCTGTTTCCTGTAACCTTCCTGGTAAGGTTAGTGGGAATAGCAATAAATTTGGTAGACTCATCTGGTGGGGGATAGCAGAACCAACAGTTAAATTTAATATATTTGCAACCATTTGGAAATACTGTACCAGAACATTTTCCATGCAGAATATTTTTTCTGTCAACACTTAACTGCCTGAAAAGATGAACTTTAACACCTTCAAAACGACAAAATATCCTGACTATTCATAATGTACGACTTCCAATAAAAATTTACAGATATGAGTAATTGCTATAAAATGTGATTCATAATTAAGAAAAACTATCACAGTAAAGAGATCTAGTAATGATAGAGTTGATGGAATTATCAATCTGTAACTTTAAAACAAACTTACAATGCAATCGTTAAACATTTTTGAAAAGTCAGTGTTTCAAAATAACAGCTGATTAGAAACTGCAGAAGAAAGGATTAATGAACTTGAAAACACAGCAATAGAAACTATCGAAACTCAAGCACACAGGGGGAAAAATTTTAAAAATAAACAGAAGCCAAGTAGTCTGTGTTACGATATCAACCAGTCTTACATGCACGTAATTAGATCGCCTGAGAGAGGAGAGAGAAGAGACAGAAAAACATATTTAAAGAAATAGTGGCCAATATTTTCCCAAATTTGTGAGAATTATAAGCCCTTAAATCTGAGCTTCCCAAAGAATCTCAAGCAGAACAAACACTAAGAAAATTATACTAAGGTTTGTCCTACTCAAAGTGCTAGAAATCAGTAAGCACAAGAAAAATTTTTTAAAGTAGTTAGAAGTAAAAAAAAACTACGGAACCAAGATTTTTTAAAAATGCAGACTGCACTTCAGAAAAACTGCAAGTTAAAAAACAATGTAATCAGCCGGGCGCGGTGGCTCAAGCCTGTAATCCCAGCACTTTGGGAGGCCGAGACGGGCGAATCACGAGGTCAGGAGATCGAGACCATCCTGGCTAACACGGTGAAACCCCGTCTCTACTAAAACTACAAAAAAAAAAACTAGCCGGGCGACGTGGCGGCGCCTGTAGTCCCAGCTACCCGGGAGGCTGAGACAGGAGAATGGCGTGAACCCGGGAGGCGGAGCTTGCAGTGAGCTGAGATCCGGCCACTGCACTCCAGCCTGGGTGACAGAGTGAGACTCCGTCTCAAAAAAAAAAAAAAAAAACAAAAAAACAAACAAACAAACAAACAAAAACAATGTAATCATATCTTTATAGAAGAAAAAAATGTCATTCTAGAATTTTATATCTCATGAAAATACTATTCAAATAAGAAAGGCTTTTGTACACAAAGTCTGAGCAAATTCATTTTTAGCAGATGTATACCTGCAATATACCTGCAATAACATTAAGGGGACCTCAGGTTGAAGACAAATGATGCCAGTTGGACACTTAGATTTACGCAAAAGAATAAAAAGCACTGGAAATGGTCAATTAAAATCCTTTAAAAGATAATTGAATAAAGTAAAAACAACAGTGTAACATTTATAAAAGTAAAGATTGTGGTAACAGTATCACGAAGGATAAAAGAATCAAAATCAAAGTATTCTGTCTTACAGTATATGAGAAGTGGTGTATTATTTCAAGGTAGAATGTGATCAGTTACCTATGGTGACTCTTAGAACAACTGAAAATAATTAAAAGGTGAATAAGCTTTTGATGCAGGTAACATTGAATGGTAAAGGACAATTAATTCAGAAGGTGTTAGGAAAATGGGAGAGGGGATGGAAAAAATACATATGACAAATATAAACAGAAAATGGTAGATTTCAACTATTTAATAATTACATGAAATAAATGACCTATATATTACATATTATATATAAATTATTAATTTTCCCTTGGTCTATACTATATGTAGTATATATACTACATATACTATATATATTTATATAATATATTTATATTATATAATATATTGTATAATATATTTACATTATATAATATATATTTATATTTATATAATATATATATTTTTATATATGTATNCCAGCTACTTGGGAACTGAAGGAGGAGAATTGCTGGAGCCCAGGAGGTTGAGGCTGCAGTGAGTCATGATCACACCTCTGCACTCCAACCTGGCAACAAAGTGAGACTTTGTCTTTGAAAAACAGAACAAAAATCATACATATATATGTATGAATATGTATAAATCATACACATATGTATACATATATAAATATATATTAAAATATATAATATATGTTATATAAAATTCATGATCCCAATTTTGTTGGCAATATCCAAAGCATTGTAAGGAACCAGTTGGACAGAAGCCTTCTCTCCCTCAGGCTGATTAGCGTGTTGACCTTGGCTACATTAATGTCATAGAACTTCTTCACAGCTTGTTTGATATGGTGCTTGTTGACTTTATCATTCACAATGAACACAAGTATGTTGTCTTCTTTCTTCTTTATGGCTAATTCAGTGGTCAGGGGGACTTGGTAATGGCATAGTGGCCAAGCTTGTTTCTCCTGGGGGCACTTTTCCAAGGATATTTAGGGTTCCTCCCAAGCGATGGTGTCTTGGGCCACTGGAAGGTAGGTGATGTGGATCTTTTTTTTGTGTGTGGCTGTGGATATCTTTGAGTACTGCCTTTTCAGCTTTCAAAGCCTTTGCTTCAGCCTGAGCTTTGGTAGGTACAGGAGCTTCCTTCTTCACCTTTGGCACCATCTTGTGAAAAACTGCCCTACATACTTCAGTTCAAAGTCAGAGACTGTCAGAATAAAGACAAGATCTAACTACTACTGAAAAAATACACAATTTAAATATAAAAACAGATAAGTGGACATTTTAAAAGATGGGAAAATATGTATCATGTTGATATGACAATGATCTCACCAGGAATAAAAAGAGGTTTCATAATGATGAAAGGGTCACTTTATCAAGAAGACATAAAGTCTTAAGTGTGTATTTACCTAATAACACAGCTACAACACTATATAGAAATAGTAGTGATTGTAAACAAAACCCAATGGAACTGAAAGAGGAAATAAGACAAATTTACAATGATAATCGAAAATTTCAACACTCATCTTTTTCTGTTATTGATAGAGCTAGTATTGTAAAGTAAGAATACGGAAGACTTGAATAACACTATCCATCACCATGATTAAAGTCATATATCAATATATAGATCAAATATATATATGTATATATGAAGTGCGAGCACAATAAAACCAATAATAGCAGAGAAATCATCACTTTCAAATGTACATTAAATATGACAACTGATGACACATTGGGCTGTAGGACATGTATCAATTTATTTAGAATTACTGAGATCATACACTGAATGGTCTCTGCCCAAATGGAATTTATCAGATATAAATAACTGAAAGATATCTGTAAACTCACCAAATACTTGAAAATTATAGAATACACTGTCAAGCAACCTAAAGCTCAAATAAGAAACCAAAAGGTATATTAGATAATAGAATTGAATGCTAATGAAAATATAGCATATAGAAGGCCAAGAAAAAGTTAAAGTCATGCTTGAACACAAATTTATAGTTCTAAATACTTATGGTAGAAGATGAGTAAGGTCTAAAATTGTTGACTTAACCATCCAGCTTAAAAAGTTGAAAAAAGGACAAATTGAACCCAAAATATGTAGAAAAACAAAAAAAAAAATAATGAAATAGAAAATAAACAAAAGAGAAAAATCAATAAAATTAAAATCTGGTTATTGGAAAGAAATTTAAAATAGATAAGAGCTAAACTGGTAAGGAAAACAGATGACACAAATTATTCATATCAGGAATCAAAGGAATACTTACCCACAGACAGTAGAAACATTAAATGGAATATGAGACTAGCATGAGCAACTATAACTGTATGCCAGTAGACTATATAATTCAGACTCAATGGACAAACTCTTCAAAGGGACACATAATCGACCGGATGCAGGAAGAAACAGGATACTGGAAAAAGCCTATTATTAGTTTACCAGGGGTGCCATAACACACAGACTGGGTGGCTTAAACAACAGAGATATATTGTCTCACAAATCTGTAGGCTAGAAGTACGAGACGAAGATGTCAGTAGAATTGGTTTCTTCTAAGGCCTTTCTTTTTGGCTTGTAGATAGTGATCTTTTCCCTCTATGTTCACATGGTCTTTCCTCTGTGGGCATCTGTATCCTAAACTCCCCTTTTTGTAAGGACACCAGGCATATTGAATTAAGGTCTACACATATGAACTCACTTACATTAATTGCTTCTTTAAAGGCCCTGTTTCCAAGTACCTCCCATGCTTAAGTATTAGGGGTTAGTACCTCAGTGTATGAATTTTGAGGAGCACATTTCAGCCCATAACGCTCTATATCTATTAAATAAATCAGGTTTGTGAACAAAAAATTTCCCACAAAAAAGTCCAGTCCAGATGACTTCATTCATAAATTCTATTAAGCATTAAAGAAATAAATAATAACAACCCTATACAAACATTTGAACCAAAAAAGAAGAGAGATACATCCTATCTTGTTTTATGAGGCCACTATAACCCTGATGCAAAACTCAGACAAAACATTACAGAAAAGAATAGATACAATATCCTTTTAAAACAGTCAAATTGAACTCAGCAATATGTAAAGAAGGTAATACATTATGACAAAATGGAGTTTATCCTAGTAATGCAAGGTTAGTTGTATATTTGAAAATCAATATAATTTATTAAGAGAATAAAGAGAAAACCCACATAATCATCTCTATCTTTTCAGAAAAAAAATGAAAACTTAGGAACAATTTCCAGGTTGTAAAAAGTCTCCACAACTTCAGAATAGAAGTAATCTTCTTTATACTGATAATCTACAACAGTCCTAAACCAACAACATAATTCATGGTGAAAATTTGAACCCTTTTTCAAGTTTAGAAACAAAAGCAAGTAGGTGAACAGTTACTGCCTGTATCCTACATTACATAAGGTGTCCTGGCCAATTCTAAGGCAATGAATAGATATTAAGGCACACAGATTTTAAATGAAAAGACAAATGTTTTACTTGCAGACATGATCATGTACGTAGAAAACAACCAAAAGGATCCATAAAATAGCTATTATAACAAATAGGTAAATTTAACAAAGTTGCAGAATATAAGACTAATATAAAAAATCAATTGTATTTCTATGTACTGGCAACAAGTAACCCAAAATTGAAATTTAAAAATACCATTTCTGAGAGAATAAAAACACATGAAAGAATAATACATTTTAATGAAATATATGCATGACATTTACACTGAAAACTGTAACACTGCTGGAAGAAATTAAATATCTAAACAACTGGAGAAACACACAATACTCGATATTATTGAAATATAAGGCAGGGCGCGGTGGCTCAAGTCTGTAATACCCAGCACTCTGGGAGGCCGAGATGGGCGGATCACGAGGTCAGAAGATCGAGACCATCCTGGCTAACACGGTGAAACCTCGTCTCTACTGAAAAAAAAAAGACAAAAAAACTAGCCAGGCGAAGTGGCCGGCGCCTGTATTCCCAGCTACTCGGGAGGCTGAGGGAGGAGAATGGCGTGAACTCGGGAGGCGGAGCTTGCAGTGAGCTGAGATCTGGCCACTGCACTCCAGCCTGGGCGACAGAAAGAGACTCCGTCTCAAAAAAAGAAAAAATGTTTCTAACTTGCCACTGACCCATCTATGCAATACCAGAAACATTGAGAAGGTTTTTGCTCCTTCAATGGGCTCCGCAAAATGCCTCCTGCGCCCACCTGCAGTGGAAATGCCCCCTTTTCCTCTGAGCTTCTCTGTGTTCTCTCCTGTCTCCATGCATTAGCCCTCTGCTCCAAGCTGCAGCAGCAGAAAAAGTTTTCAGATCAACATTACTCAGAAATCTCCATTTTTCACTCTTCATCCTACTCACTTAATATTTGGTGTTCCGTATCATTTTCTGACATGTGTTCTATATCATTTTCTGTTAATTAAACTGATATATATAAAATATATAATATATAAAATATACATCGTATAAAATATAAAATATATATCATATAAAATATAAAATGTATATAATTATATATTATACATTATATAATATATAACACACACACATATGTATAGAAGATATAATGTATCTCAATAGAACATATATATGTATATGGATGTGTGTGTGTATATATATATAAGATCAATTGAGATATTACAAATTTCTTAAGGTAATTTAATAAAGATGGGATTAGGCTGGGTGCGGCAACTCAGGCCTGTAATCCTAGCACTTTGGGAAACCAAGGCAGGTGAATTGCTTGAGCTGAGGAGTTCAAGACCAGCCTGGGTAATATGGTGAAACCCTGTCTCTACAAAAAATATCAAAAAATTTGCCAGGTGTGGTGACGTGTACCTGTGGTCCCAGCTACTTCAAGGGCTGAGGCAGAAGTATCGCTTGAATCCAGGCGGTCAAGGCTGGAGTGAGTCGACGTAGTACCACTGAACTCCAGCCTGGGTGACAACATGAGAATCCATCTCAAAAATATATATATATACATACATACAGATAGATAGATAGATAGATAGATAGATAGATAGGATTGTCTTTACTGCAAATGGTGCATGAACATCTGGAAATCTTAAACCTCAAATATCACACATAATACACAAAATTGAACCATAGGCCTTAGCATAAAAGTTAAATATATAATTCTTGAAAACTTAGGCATTTTCCACAACCTTGGGACAGGCAAACATTTTTTAGGCAAGACAGTAAAATCAAAACCAAAGAGGAAATAATTGACAAATTTAACTTTATGAAAGTAAACAAACTCTGCTCTTTGAAAAGCATCTTTAGGCCGGGCGCGGTGGCTCAAGCCTGTAATCCCAGCACTTTGGGAGGCCGAGACGGGTGGATCGCGAGGTCAGGAGATCGAGACCATCCTGGCTAACACGGCGAAACCCCGTCTCTACTAAAAAATACAAAAAAAAAACTAGCCTGGCTAGGTGGCGGGTGCCTGTAGTCCCAGCTACTTGGGAGGCTGAGGCAGGAGAATGGCGTAAACCCGGGAGGCGGAGCTTGCAGTGAGCTGAGATCCGGCCACTGCACTCCAGCCTGGGCGACAGAGCGAGACTCCGTCTCAAAAAAAAAAAAAAAAAAAAAAAAAAAAAGAAAAGCATCTTTAAGAAAGTGAAAAGGTGAGTCACAGGCTGGGAGAATCATTGTAACTGAGTATGAATTAGGCTTTTTATCTAAAATATGTTAAGTACTTCTGAAACTCATTAATAAGGCAAACAACTTAAAAACAAAGTAAGCAAAGTATTTAAACAATTTCCCAGAGACAACATACAAAGGGTCAAAGTGTATATGCAAAGCTGCCAAACATCACAATTTTCAGGAAGATGCAAATTAAAATTACAATGAAATGCTACTACACAGTTACAAGAACATTGGTAAGAATGGGAAGCAACTGTAACTCTCATCCATTACTGGTGGGAGTGTATAATGGTACAATCACTTTGAAATACATTATGACAGTGTCTTACGAGATTATCTAAACACACGTTATAAGACTCAGCAATTTCTCATTCTCAAAAGGAATTGAGAAATGTCTATACAAATACATGTACATAAAAATTCATAGAAATTTTTTTTCTTAATTCAAAACCTGGACACAGCCCAAATATCTATCAACAAGGGAATGGCTTAACAAATGTTGGTGTATTCATATGATGGGATACTAAAAATAAAAACAAAAGGACCACTGATACACATCACGTGGATGGGTGTCAAAACCGTTACGCTCAGTAAAGGAAGCTAGACACAAAAGACTAAATTGTGTATGATTTTATTTATATAAAATTTATATAAAATTCTAAAACAGTAAAACTATGGTATCAGAATGCAGATCAGTGTTTCCTTGGAGCTGGAAATTGGATATGGGATTAATAGCAAAAGGACCCTAGGTGACTTTCTGGGGTGATTGAAATGTTCTTATTGCCATTGCATTATAAAATATAGATCTACTTTTAAAAACATTAAATTGTATACAAAATCAGTACAATCTAGTTGTAGATAAATTACAGCTTAATAAAGTTGATTTAAAACACAAAAAGATTTAAGATACTTGGGGTTAAAACAACAGTTGGCTTGTCTTGATCTGTTCTAAGTTTTATAGATAAGATTGCACTTTTCACTTATTTGAATTTAGAGTTGGCCAAGATTATTTTGGCTAAGGAAATGTGAGCATAGATCATGGTATTACTTCTGATTGGAAGATTTTAAACCTTTTAAGGGAAGGTTTAAAGGGATACCAGGAAAATATGGGGGTAAAAATCTATATCTTGATTGTGGTGGTGGCTATGGAACTGTTTCTTTGATCAGAACTATTAGTTAGTGGATTGTACTGTATATAAATTATATTTCAAGACACTTTTCAAAAATAATTACAACCCAGAACTATAAGTGGCCAAAATATTGTTTAAACATATACATTTGTAATAAGTTATGAAAGTTTTTTATTGTGAAAACTCATGTACATTTAACACTGAAAATTTAATTAGCTTATACGAGTAAGATTTTACATACACTGACCATCAGGATGTTACTATAAAGATGCATTTGGTTGACTTGGCGACTTTCTGTCATTATGTCTCCTTGTTCATTATAATGAATCTAAGAATTATGGGGAATAGTCATGGAACAGAAAGAAGCCAACAGGCACAACTAAGAATAGAGATCATGACCAAAACCATAAAAATAGATTGCACTCTCTAAAGGAAGTTGTGTACTCATATATACAGTAATGCTATAATTAGGCTAGCAGTGTTCTATTGTATGAATATACCACTGTTTAATGCATTCAGCAATTGATGGACAGAATGTTTATAATTACATGTGTATGATTGTAAGGAATGTTTGTTTTATAAAAAATAATTTATAAATTTGTTTTTTGGCATAATGTCAGCTCCAGAGCAAGAAAAATATAGTGGATTTAAGAGAGATAAGTACTTGATATAAGGAAATTTGTAGTATTTAGAACAGAAAAGTGTGTCAAGTTCTAGTCTGTTCTTCCACAGACTAAGAATCATTGACCTTTTAGTTGTTAAATGGTGGTAAAGCACAGTGGTCAAAAGCATAGACGCCCAAGTCAGACCCACTGAGTTCCAATCCAGTTCTGCTATTCATTCATCACTTACTTATTTACATTAATCAACCTCATGCCTAAAATAGACAAATGGTCCCTACATCATAATGGTGTTATGAGGATTGAATTAATACTTGTGAAGAATTTAGAACAGTGTCTACTAGCCACCAGTTATCTGTTATTATTTCTTTTCTCACATTCCTGCAAATATACATTTCAAATCAGCACCACTTTTCTGAAGCCTGCCTCCTAGCCTCTTTGCACAGTTGCCTGGGGTCATTCTTAGCCAACTGGCCAAGGAATCAGTAAACAATGGCCTTGCTCATTGCAAATTTGTTTATCTTTAGAACTCTGTTAATGAGGTTCTAGCTGGATGAACTTGGAGTCAGATTATACCTTGTAAAAGGCCATGTTTTGGTGTATTCTAAATTAGCAACTGACTTATCAGGTATTTTATATTCACAAAAATAGCCATTTCAAACCCGATGAAATGTAAATCTATTTTGCAGTCTATTTTATATTCAAAGTTGGCAAGTTTGGGGTAAGGTTGGGCCCTAGAAAACAGTGATATTTTCTATATGACTCATAGGGGCAAACCGCCAGGAAAAATAGATTTTAACTTTTATTAACTTTTGCTCAGTCTTTGATTCTAGGGAGAGAAATTGTTACAGGCTAAGTTTAATTGGCTCAACATAAACTTTTGACAATCAATGTTCATATGGATCCTGAATTGTAACAGCTACCTGAGAGTCGTGCTGGCTGTGCCTGTGATATCTTTATCAGTTAGTGATTTTCAGTGACATAAAAGAGGGACATTTTCTCTGTTTCCCTTAAAATATTTCCCTTAGTAAGTCAATACTATTTTATAAATGAATTAGACAGTTATAGTGAATAGAAAGAGACAGATCCTCTTATTTCTGACAACATTGAGGAAGAAACTTAGAATTATAACTGAGACTTGAAGTAAGAAAAACAAAAATCAGGGAAAACATTAACCTTTCTAAACTATGCTAGGTGTCTTCCTGCAGACTAGGGGAAAAGAATTCCTCATTCTTAGCTCAGAGGACTTCCCTAAAAGACAATTTAAGCACTCGTTAAAGAACAAAGTTCTTGTGAAAGTTCTTCTCCAAAGCATCCGATGACTGACCAGATTTGATTTCTTTTTATAGTCAAAGACTATAATATGAGCTAGAGATAGGTGCATATCATCACAGGCATCCAGACCTTCTTTAAGATTACAGTGACATGTAATGAAACCTACAATTACCTTTATAAAAACTTTGTCTTGTTGGCTCACTTCAGAGATTGCTTCATTAAAAGAGGACACAGTTCTTTTTACTGATATAAAAAGAAAACCTTTCTTTACCCTCTAATTCTCAGCATGAACTGGTCATTTCCTCTTTCAAAACCATCAACCGTATGGGAATTTTGGAGGTAAATGCCCGATTCAACTTCCTCTTATGTCTCGTAACAGGAATAGAAAGACTTTCTCAAAAATTCTCTGTTTCAAACCTGAATGATAGGCTGTCCTTCATCTGTGGACCAGCACATGACCCACTCCAAGGTGTAACTTGGGTGATCAGATTTTGTTTGTCTTTCTTGTTGGAATAAAGAGTCAGGCAACCTGAACCCAGGAAAGGCCTCACAACTGATTTGGAATAACTTAATTAGTGGTGAGAAGTCAGACTTCTCTTAATCCTATTAAAGTCAGAATAGACTTATATTAAGAAAAATAGACAATGTCAAGAAGTTCATTTACAATCCTTAAAATATGGCTATCAAGGCTGGGTGTGGTGACTCATGCCTGTAATCTTAGCAGTTTGGGAGGCTGAGGCGGGTGGAACATGAGGTCTAGAGATCAAGACCATCCTAGTCAATATGGTAAAACCCTGTCTCTATTAAAAATACAAAAATTAGCTGGATGTGGTGGTGTGTGCCTGTAGTCCCAGCTACTCAGGAGGCTGAAGCAGGAGAATCACTTGAACCTGGGAGGTGGAGGTGGCAGTGAGCTGCTATTGCACCACTGCTCTCCAGCCTGGGTGACAGAGCGAGACTCCATCTCAAAAAAAAAAAAAAAAAAAAAAAAAAAAAA
>NW_016819811.1:33182-53350 GCF_001698545.2 Rhinopithecus bieti | reverse complement strand
AAAAAAAAAAAAAAAAAAAAAAAAAAAAAGCTATTAAGAATGTAAGTTGGTAAAAAAATTAAAATAGTAAGAATTCTCCACTTTCTACCCTTGAAATATTTGAGCATTCTTGCTCTCCCTGACTGTCTTGGCATGTAATTGTTAATCTTGTGAGGCTTAATTACCCAGGTCCAACAACTAATATATACTAAAGCTTCTTAGATTGCAAACGTACAACTAAATCCTTTTAGGACTGCTCTCAGTTGCAACATTATTCATACCTCTCTTTTCTACCTTACTATTTTCATATATAAATCCCCTGGAACTTTTTTTTTTACTATTCCCATGGCTGATTTTCTCTCCCTTGACTAATTTCTCTGTTTCTAGGCTGTTCTGAGGCTCCTGTTTCTTCTTTAAGGCTAGTCCTTAGAGAAGGAACCTTCTAACTGGGTCAGGTCCTTGGAAATTAAAGCGGAACAAAGAGTGTACCCAAGTTCACAACACACTCAATTGTTTGTGGCCTTTTGGTCATAGCCACTTGATTACTCCATAAACTTTACTCTCCATACTACTCACAAGTCAAAGAAGCAACATGAAACATGATCAATAAAACCTTTAAAATGTTTATGAAAATATAAAAAATACAAAAATATCTGACTGGTGTAAAAAACCCTATTAAACTATATGGGTTTACTTCAAATTTAGTGTCATTAATTCTACATTATTACATAGTTGACGCCTAGTGTGTATGCCTACTTTCCTGATGTCAGCTTTGTAAAGAGCATTAATGAGTTCTGGATCCCCATTGGTACTCTCCTTGAAGCCTTTTACTAAATTTAATTTGATGTCCTAAGATTTCATTTAGAATAAAAGTACAGACATGCCAGGTGTGGTGGCTCATGCCTGTAATCCCAGCACTTTGGGAGGCCGAGGCGGGTGGAACACAAGGTCAAGAGATCGAGACCATCCGGGCCAACATGGTGAAACCCCGTCTTTACTAAAACAAAACAAAACAAAACAAAACAAAACAAAAAAAAACAGACTTTCTAGAATCATGAAAGTCCTTCATTCAAAAGTGGCAAATTTTATTTTAATCACTATAAACATTCTCAATAAGTGCTCCTGTCTTATAATATTGTAATAATAACAGTAATGCTGCCAACTAATGAGAGTTTCCTCCGCACCTCTATCCAAAATCACTCACTATAAGCCAAGACTACCCAAGAACTGCACTGTATATATGGAAGCCCCTTTTCTTTTTAAAAAAGCGGAGACAGAAGTTTTCTCATGAATATGAGGCATTTGTAAATGGTTATACACTAGTATATAGAATAAATGTGTCCCCAATGACTGAGACTATGTGTAAAAATGAGAGTGTATTAGTTTCCCACAGCTGCCTTAAAAATTACTACCTTGCTAGTTGATTACATTGTTGGCTTAATTATTACTTTGTTGGCTTAAAACAACAGAAATGTATTCTCTCTCAGTTTAGGTAGCTAGAAGTCTGAAATCAAGGTATTAGCAGGGTTGGTGCCTTCTGGAGGCTGCAAGAGAGAAACTGCTTCATACCTTTCTCCTAGCTTTTAACTATTCCTGGCAGTCTGTGGCATTCCTTGGCTTGTAGCTGCATGACTCTAAACTCTGCCTGCTTCCCTGAATGTCCTTTGTGTCTCTGTGTCCAAATTTCTGACTCCTTTCTCTCATGAAGATACTAGGCATTAGCTTTGAGACTCACCTTAACCCAGTGTGACCTTAATTTAACTTGATTACATCTCCAAAGACCATATTTTCAAATAAAGTTACGTTCACAGGGATGGGGGCAAGGGCTTGTACACAATTTTAGGGGTATACAATTCAACCCACTACAGAGAGGATAGACAAAAAATATAAAAAATATGTCAAATAATTGAATGGAGCTGCAAATCAAAGTAACTTCTTATGAGATGGACTTGAACATTTTGGTTAATTACCTAATAAATTAAAAATCTAGACATCATTTCATAGATAATTTGTAGTCATATTATCAGTAGTGTTTTGTTGGTATCCATTCCTAGACACAGATGGCTCAATCTGGAAGAAAAGATAATAAAAGCCAAATTATTATTTTTAATGAGACTGAAGCTTTAAATACAAAGCATTTGGGCTCAAGGGATTATTATGTTTATAGTTATAGTTAAAAGCTTGCTGGATTTTTTAACCAGTACAATAATTTTTTTCAGGGATGTCTTCAGAAAAATGATACTACTCTGAGGGTAAATAGCCAACATTTCCACTTTGCTCTAGAACAGGAGTTCCAACAGAATAATTTTTGAGAATAGTTACTGCCAATCTGATCTAGATCAGATTGTTGAGGGCTGGTTTTTGTCCTAAAGGTTAGCAGATTATTAGAGAACATACTTAATCACCTTTTCCTGTTGATGGGCTCTCTCAGTCCTCCTGTATATTTCCATAAAAAGACATTCCATCTATAATGGATTGAATTGTGCCCTCCCAAAAGATGTTAGAGGTCACATGTGACTGTAACCTTATTTAGAAATAGTCTGCAGATGGTTAGGTTTAGATGAGGTTATGTAGGTGAGGCCTAATCCAATATGACTAGTGTCCTTACAGACAGGAGAAGTTTGTGTGCAGAGACAGACAAATATAGAAAAAAGATGACAAGACACAGGGAAAATGCCATGTAATTTACAAGCCAAGGAATGCCTGAGGTTACCAGAAGCTAGAAGAGGGGCATGGAGATTCTCCCTCAGAGTCCTCAGAAGGAGCAGAAGGAACCAACCCTGCTGACACAACGATTTCAGACTTTTTTTTTTTTTTTTTTTTTTTTGAGACGGAGTCTCGCTCTGTCGCCCAGGCTGGAGTGCAGTGGCCGGATCTCAGCTCACTGCAAGCTCCGCCTCCTAGGTTCACGCCATTCTCCTGCCTCAGCCTCCGGAGTAGCTGGGACTACAGGCGCCCGCCAGGTCGCCCGGCTAGTTTTTTGTATTTTAGTAGAGACGGGGTTTCACCATGTTAGCCAGGGTGGTCTTGATCTCCTGACCTCGTGATCCGCCCGTCTCGGCCTCCCAAAGTGCTGGGATTACAGGCTTGAGCCACCGCCCCCGGCCTGATTTCAGACTTCTTGCCTCCAAAATGTGAGAGAGTAAACGTTTGTTGTTTAAGCTACCCAGTTGGTGGTACTTTGTTGCCACAGCCCTAGGAGACTAATATACTACTTCTCTTACTATCACTTCTAGTTAGATGAGTCTGACCAGGTCAAATATATATTTTTTATCATATATTATATTTATATAAAATATATTATATATATATTTGAGACAGAGTCTCACTCTGTCACCCAGGCTGGAGCACAGTGGTAGGATCTTGGCTTACTGCAACCTCTGCCTCCCCGGTGAAGTGATTCTCATGCTCGTGCCTCAGCCACCAGAGTAGCTGGGATTACTGGCATGTGCCACCACGTCCAGCTAATTTTTATAGTTTTAATAGAGACAGCATTTCAGCATATTGGCCAGGCTGGTTTTAAGCTCCTGACCTCAAGTGATCCGCCCACCTTGGCCTACCAAAGTGCTGGAATTACAGGCATGAGACACCATACCTGGCCAGGTCAAATATATTTATATGTATATCTGTTTGTCTATGTGCATATTTATATTTGTTCAATTGTAACATTCAAATATCATTTATATGTTTCTTGCCTTGTTTTTGTTTACCTACGAACTCTTTTGATGCAATAGTAAACATAAAAGGACCATATTACTTAGAGGCTTAACTCTAGACAAAGTCTCACAAATGCAGTCAGTCACAGCTTCCTGCTCCATGGCTGTGCTGAAAAATTTTCTGAAATTTTTTGAGATATTGCATGCAAACCAATGAAAGTTAACTAAGCCAAGTATATTCAAGGGGAATTTAAATTAGTCACAATAAAGTAAATATATTTTAACAATATAAGAGTGAATTTGTTGAGGACAATATTTGATTCTATAATGACCCTCCTCCAGGGAATAATGTGTAGACTGCTTTCCTTAAAGGATTTTTCTTGTTCATTTCTACCAAAGATGATATTCCTAAAAGTTCAGCTTACTGCTGTCTATATTTTATCTTCTTGCTCGCAATAAAAGCTACTGGTAAAATTTAGCCACTAATGTAACATTACTTTCTTTTTCTTTTTTGCCAGAGACTGTGGTAAAAAATAGTTATATGTGTACTGTTTCTATAAATGTGTAATATATATATTCTATATGACTCTAAAGAAAGACATGAATTGACTTGTATTGACTATAAAATATTGACCACGTTCTATTTTAATAATGTAGTAAAGTCTCCTGTAGAACTACAGCTGCAAAGCTTTTGCTTATAAAACAATTCCTGAGGTGTGATTAGGTTATTTTCTATTTCATGATACAATCTGGCTGTAGCATCACAATCTAGGCATTGCTTTAACATGTAGCTGGACATAATATCTAAAATAAATACAAGAAAAGATGGTTCAGTATCTTTTTGAGGAACATTATTATATCTCAGACTAATTGGTGGCAAATAATGACCATTATAATAAGGTCACCTTACTGAGACATGTTTTTTTTTTTTTCCCCCAAATAAAGACTTTCATGGAGAATTTAGTAGGAATTGGTACGGTATAAAGCTAGGCATTCTATGAATGCTTTAGGGAAATTATTCTTATGGGTGAGTCAGTCATTTTTTTTGCTCCTTTCAAACTTTGTCAAGCTAAAATTAATCTCTAAATAGTGACCTCTATATTATTTTAAATTTTTAAATTATTTTATTTTGATTATTTTTTAAAAAAGCAAATAATGTTTTTTTTCCCTTTTTTTTCCTAGGAAGTTTCTTATTCTTTGCAGATATTCCTTCAGTTTAACTTTGAGTGAAGTTATAATATTCTAACTTCGAGTACTTCTTTTTAGTTCTCTTGATTCTCACTAGCGACAGCATTTCTATCCTTGAATTTAAATGGCTACCAAGAAGAAATTAAATAAATTCCCTTCATAACAAGATGGGTTAGGATTCGCATGTTCTGATTCTAGTTCACTTGCTCTACTTCATTTCTTATCTCTCCCCCACAGGTAATTGATGACTAGTTATTCTGAAATACTTGCCTATGTTTGCAGGCCATTTGCTTTTAAGAATATTACTGTCTTTTTCTGAAACTTGCATCAGCTGCCCTCATCACTTACTCCATATTCCCACAATAACTTTTCTGGCTAGCTTTTGCATGTCATTTTATCTGAGTCAGCACTTCATCTAGAAAATTATAATTACTCCTTCCCCCTGGTCTGGATTAAGTGTGTGTGCTCCCATGATTATAGCAATTATATAAATTGTCATCCCATCTGGGATACTTTTGAGAGTCAAAGAGGGTACAGACTGGATGGGGCACTGGGAAACAGGTGTAAACAGATTTCCTTAGGTAAACTGGGAGGGGTGATCACCCTACAGCATATTTATACTGGGGTAAGATTATAATTATTTTTATGTTTTTCTCTGTACTGCTAGCTTCCTATGGATCGTAATCATGTATTTTAATTCTGGGCCCCCAGTGTTTGGTCTTTCATAAGTGCTTGTTGAAATGACACAAAAGTAATATAAAATTAGTTAATAAGTAAATATAAGAAAAAGGGGCTGGAAGAGAAACAATTTAAAGTTCTTTTAAATAATAAAGAAAGAAATCTTGTAGTGGCTATGAAAATGCATCATAGCCACTACAATGCAGGGAGCAAAATTTCCTGAGCTTCCCAGCTACTGCCCTTCTGGATCCACCCTGACCTGTGCACCTTGCTCCTCATGTTGCTCCTGGCCAGTAACGGCACAGCAGGGAGCTCATGCAGGCCTGTTGTAGCATGAGCACTGTTCATATTTATTCATTTGCCCATTTAACAGGCACCTTTGGTTTGAGCACTCCCTGTAGACCTGGCCAAAATTTTCTTAGCATAGCATTATACTCGGATTTTTTTTTCTATTCAATTCTCCTTCCCTCCCTTTTTCTTCACAGGGGTCAGACCTATGTGACAGTCTGATGGCCATCCCCACTGTTTTGTTGCGGTGTTTTCTCTACCTTTTACTGACATAAGCACTTCCTCCAATAAAGCCTATATAGATTGTGATAGGCTGAATAGTAGCTCTCCAAAGATGTCTATGTCCTAATTCTCAGAACTTGTGAGTAAGTTATCTTACATGACAAAAGGACTTTTCAGATGTGGTTAGATTAAGCATATGGGGAGAAAGAGATCATTGTAGATTATCTGGGAAGGCTCAGTGTATTCAAATGGGTTCTTAGGGAGGCAGATGGGTCAGAGACAGAGAAATGACATATGACAAGCAGAGGAAGAGAAGGAGACGTGACAATGGAAGAAGAAGTTGGAATGATGCAGCCAGGGAACAAGGAATTCGGGCAGCCTCTAGAAACTGGAAAAGGCAAGGAATGGATTCTTCCATAGAACCTCCAAAAGGAAGACAGCCTTTTTAATTTTAGGCAGTAAGATCTGCTCCAGACTTCTGACCTCTGGAACTGTAAAATCAGAAGTTTGTGTTGTTTTAAGTCACTAAATTTGTGGTAATCTCTTCCAGCAGCAATAAGAAAGTGACATACATACACACTAAACCTATTTTGACATCTACTTCTCAGCAGACCCAAACTAACACAACTATAAGTGTTTAATCTTTCAGTTTCAGGTGAAAAAAGTATTGATTTAAGGGATATTCATAAAATTATTTCATTGCTTTGTCACTTTTGCAAGTCTTTAATTTTTAAGTAAATAAAAGTTCATGGATGGAATAAAGTTCCAAGGAGAAGATAATCTCTAACTCACATGGCAGCCTAAATCATTTAGAAATATTATACATAATATTTGTTGTTGAGGAAAGATGTTTCAGACACATATACATGCACAGAATATTAAGAAATCATCCTAAATATGGATGATATCAGTTATAGGGAAAAAACAATAATCTAAAGCTTTGTCATGAAATATAGTGTAGAGTTTTATCTATGTTTATTAGAATGAAAAGCATAAGTAAGTTCGAGGAATGAGTAAGTTCTAGGACATGTTATACTTTTCCAGAAATATAGAGAGACAGAGAGAATAGGAGATAGTGCCTGCTAACCATTTAGCGTGTATGCCTGTAGTGTGTACAGTATGGCATTGAGCCTATTCTACAATGCTATTATTGTTTAAATTCATGACTCTACTCCATTTGAGAATGTATGCAATATTGAAAATGTTACATTCTTCACAATACTCTTTGTCATTATTAGCCAAATCCAAGATTAATTGGTCTATTGGTTTTTCATATTTCCTCAGAGGTTTAAGAATCAAACTTTCTGTTAATCCAAACAAAAGGCTATAAAATATGTTATCTTCATAGCTTTTGTCTGTTTGAACTTGGCATATTTTAGCCCGTTATCTTCTCAGGTTAGAATGCTGGTATTCCATTGCATTCTGTGGAGTGTACCTGTTACTCTGGTAGTCTGAATTGAATTAACTAATCATTAATGGCTCATATTGTCTGAGAAATTACAATTTAAGTGGATGGGGATTAATAAGATTAATCTTTTCTTTAAATGAAAGAAACAAACTCCAGGAAAACTAGAATTATAGTCAGAGCATTTGCAAAGCATTTTAGCTCAATTTCTCATAAAACACAATGCTAATGAAGTGAAGTTCACTTTTCCAAATAGCATTTTGATATCCCTGTACTTGTCTACTACCTGACCACAATTTAAATTGGATGTGGCACCTGCATATTCTGTCTCACAAAGGGAATTAGAAGAAAGGAACAATGGACAGATTGATTCAGCTCCATACCACTATTAATCAACTCATTAATTATTTGTTTATTTGGTGTTCCCATTTCTAAACACAACTTCTTTGAGCATTTATGTTTGATAATATTTATGCTAGGCACGGACAAAAAAGCTGTATTTCCTTCCCTCAACTGTTTCACAACTGAATGAGGGTTGCAGAGTTAAGTCAATAAATTATGACAAAATTATGGGGAGGTAGAAACCTAAAGAAGAGTATTAAAATCTGACCAGCCAGGTGGACTTGAAAAACCTTCTAGAACAAAGTTGTGCCTCGGCAGAGAGGTGGAGTAATAATGAGGTAGTCAAGTGAAGAAAACAGAAAGAGAAGGGTTCATCTATACACAAGGAACAGAATATGCAAGGTGAGAACAATCATGCTGCATTTTAGAAAGTACTTTGACATTGCTGTTGCTATAAGCTATACAACAATGGCAAGAAGAGGTAAAAACAAAGTGATAGACACAGATTTAGCGTTCTCAGGACCCTTAGATGTTCCTTTTATTCCCTTCTAGCACACACACAAAAATCTTTCATTATATATCATTTATTAACTCTAAATTTCTTGATAATCTTCCAATTTTACTTGCCATTTCCTACCCTATTATTTTGTTATGGAAGACAATTTAGTTCATATTCATTTCCTGCTTTGTGGATTCTCTCTTGGTACATCTCTTGAAACTATTTTTTTCTTTGCTTGAATCTTCAATTGTGACTTCTGATTTGTCTCACTTTCCAATGTTCAATGCTGGCACTGTCCTCTTCTCTGTTCTTCCCGGTCTGAGAACCCAGCCTGGATGCTTGTGGTAAAATTAGGCTAGAAAACAGAGGGGAATCTGAGAGGCTGGTGGGCCATGCTTAATTTACTCAAGACCATGATATGAGGTTTTAATTTTAATATGATTATCTTGGTAATACTACCTGGCACAGTTAGGAAGGGTGGAGCTGGAATGGAGGCAGGCAGAGCAATGAAGAAGTCAAAGCAGAAATTAAGTGAGGAAATAATCATGGTAAGAGTGAGGAAAGTGAAGAGAGGATGAATTTAATTGCGGGAGTAAGAAGATTTCTCACAAATTTAGTTTGTATAATTTTCTAGCCTGGGAGTCTGAGTGGCTACTGATTTGATTACCTAAGCTCAAAAACATAAATAGAAAGGCAGATTTCAGAAGAAAGATGGTGCCTTCCTTTTGTCAGTAATTTGAATTTCAATTGCTGGGAATATCTAGAATGGAATTGAATATATGGCTCTGGAACTCATGAAATCAGACTTAAAATGTGGATTTGGGTATGATCAGTGAAGAGGTAGTGGTGAAGATGTTGTCATAAACAATACTGATAGAGTTAATAACTAACATAAAACAATCACATATGCCAGGCACTGTTCTGTTTTATACATATTAACTAATGAAATTATCACAATTCAGTGAGGCAGCGTCTATTTTAACATCCCTATTTTATAGGTGGGGAAACTTAGACACAGAGATGTTAGTTAACTTGCTCAGATTGTATTTAGATGTGGAGGAGCTGGCATTCAAACCCAGCCTGTCTAGATGTAGGCTCTGCTCCCTTGACCATTACACTACACTGTCAGTAGAAACAGAATATAAGCAAAGTTTTTGGATATCAGATCTCTGAAGATCTGGAGAAACACCAATATTGTGAGTTGATGGGGAAAGAAGAAACCATAAAGGAAACTGAGAACAAACAGGAAGTAAGCAGAGATAACCAGCAGAAATCATTTTATGGAAATGAATGGAAGAAAGTGCTGCAAGAAGGAAGTGATTAACAATATGAAATATTGGAGGAAAACAAGTAAGTTGCAGCTGAAAAGCTTTGTCAAAGTTTGCATTTAATACTATGGTCTTTGCCTTGGGAAGTGCACAATCTTTCCCCCCGCCCCCCATGATGAAAAAAAGATCATGTAAACAAACAGAAAACAGTGAATCTTAAAAAAAAAAAAACTCATATTATTGTAGATGAGATGTTCATTACAGCTGTTCCCAAATGCTTTTTTTTTTTTTTTCTCTTTCTGGATACTGGATAGAATTTCACTTCTCTGCTATCTTTGAGATAGATGGAGACATATTACTTTCTATGGAGATTGAATAATAAGTAGGAATGATTTTGGTCAGTTCTAAATTTAATTGACTGTGCAAATTTCAGTGTTACCTTTCTCTCCCTTGGCAAGCCTGGAACCAGAAAAGAGCTTCTGTTAGTCTGGGCATTAAGTTAGTGCCCCACCCCATTTCATCCTGTACTACACATGTAAGGTGAAGTGTTGTGTATCAGGTCACTATAATCCAGATCGTCATGACTCATCAGTGGATCAATGATGTTATCACTCCCATGGTTTTTTGGTTTATTTGTTTTAATTCTGATACTAATAATAAACCTGTATTGGCGAATACATTATATCAGGGAATGTGTATATATGATTCATATGGTCTTGGATACTAATGTTAAATATAAATATATCTGACTAAAAAAATTTTCCAGGAATTAATTTAAAACAATAATAAACATATTTCTGAGTTAAGAATTTTTTTTATTCTAAAGTTTATAAATTGAGGTACATAGAATATCAGTGTATTAGTCTGTTTTCACAGTGCTGTTAAAGACATACCCAAGACTGGGAAGAAAAATAGGTTTAATGGACTTACAATTCCACATGGCTGGGGAGACCTCACAGTCATGGCGGAAGGCAAGGAGGAGCAAGTCACATCTTATGTGGATGGTGGCAGGTAAAGTTTCCCTTGTGCAGGGAAACTTTCATATTTTAAAACCATCAGATCTCATGAGACTCATTCCTATCTCAAGAACAGTGCAGGAAAGCCCCGCCCCCCATTATTCAATCACCTCCCACTAGGTTCCTCCCATGACACATGGGAATGGTGGGAGTTACAATTCAAGATGAGATTTGGGTAGGGACACAGCCAAACCATATCATTCCACCCCTGGCCCCTCCCAAATCTTGTGTCCTCACATTGCAAAACCAATCATGCATTTCCAACAGTTCCTCAAAGTCTTAACTCATTTTAGCATTAACTCAAAAGTCCACAGTCCAGTGTATCATCTGAGACAAGGCAAATCCCTTCTGCCTATAATGTAAAATTAAAAGCAAGTTAGTTACTTCCTAGATACAATGGGGGTATGGGTGAATACAATCCTTCCAAATGGGAGAAATTGGTCAAATCAAAGGGATTACAGGCCCCATGCAAGTCTGAAACCCAGCAGGGCAGTCCAATCTTAAAGCTTCAAAATGATCTCCTTTGACTTTATGTCTCACATTTAGGTGACACTGATGCAAGAAGTAGGTTCTCATGGTCTTGGGTAGCTCCACCCCTGTGGCTTTGCAGGGTACAACCTCCCTCCTGGCTGCTTTCATGGGCTGGCATTGAGTGTTTGAAGCTTTTCCAGTGCAAGCTGTTGGTGGATCTACCATTCTGGGGTCTGGAGGACAGTGACCCTCTTCTCACAGCTCCATTAGGTGGCACCTAGTGACTCCACATTTCCCTTCTGCACTGTCCTAGCAGAGGTGCTTTATGAGAGCCCCGACCCTGCAGCAAACTTCTGCCTCGACATCCAGGCATTTCCATACATCCTCTGAAATGTAGATGGAGGTTCCCAAACCTCAATTCTTGACTTCTGTGCACCTGCAGGCTCAATACCAAGTGGAAGTTTCCAAGGCTTGGAGCTTGCACCCTCTGAAGCCGTGGTCCACGCTGTGCCTTGGCCCCTTTTAGTCACAGCTGGAGTGGCTGGGATGCAGGGCACCAAGTCCCCAGACTGTACACAGCAGAGGGACCCTGGGCCTGGCCCATGAAACAGTTTTTTCCACTTAGGCCTCTGGGCCTCTGGAAGGGACTGCCATGAAGACCTCTCACATGCCCTGGAGATATTTCCCCCCTTGTCTTTGGCATTAATATTTGGTTCCTCATTACTTATGGAAATATATACAGCTGGTTTGAATTTTCCCTCAGAAAATGAGATTTTCATTTCTATCACATTGTCAAGCTGCAAATTCTCCAAACTTTTATGTTCTGTTTCCCTTTTAAAACTGAATGCCTTTAACAGCACCCAAGTCACCTTTTGATTGCTTTGCTGCTTAGAAATTTCTTCTGACAGATACCTTAAATCACCTTTCTCAAGTTCAAAGTACCATAAATCTCTAGGGCAAGGGCAAAATGCTATGAGTCTCTTTGTTAAAACATAACAAGAGTCATCTTTGCTCTAGTTGTCAACAAGTTCCTCATCTTCATCTGAGATCACCTCAGCCTGGATTTCATTGTCCATAACATTATCAGCATTTTGGTCAAAGCCATTCTACAAGTCTCTGGGGAGTTCCAAATTTTCTCAAATTTTCCTGTCTTCTTCTGAGCCCTCCAAACTTTTCCAACCTCTGCCTGTTACCCAGTTCCAAAGTCGCTTCCACATTTTCAGGTACCTTTTCAGCAATGCCCTACTCTGCTGGTACCAATTTACTGTATTAGTCCACTTTCACAGTGCTGATAAAGACATACCCAAGGATGGAAAGAAAAATAGGTTTAATGGACTTACAGTTCCACATGGCTGAGGAGGCCTCACAGTCTTGGCAAGGAGGAGCAAGTCACATCTTACGTGAATGGCGGCAGGCAAAGAGAGTGCTTGTGCAGGGAAACTCCCATTTTTAAAAACCATCAGATCTTGTGAGTCTCATTCTTGTCACAAGAACAGCACAGGAAAGACCCAACCACATAATTCAGTCACCTCCCACTGGGTTCCTCCTACGACACATGGGAATTGTGGGAGTTACAATTCAAGATGAGACTTGGGAGGGGACCCAGCCAAACCATATCAAACAAGTATATGGAATATAACATATAGTCATGTAATACATAATGATGTTTCAGTCTATGATGGACAACATATATGGTGGTGTTCCCATGAGAGTATAATGGGGAACTGAAAAATTCTTATGTAATGACATTGTACCCATTGTAATGTTGTAGTGCAACATATAATTCATTATTTATGATGTTACCAGTGTAAACAAACCTGTGATGCCAGTTGTTTAAAAAGCAAAGAAAAAAGTATAAAAAAGCTTACAGGATAAGGATAGAAAGTATTTTTGTACAACTGTACAATGTGTTTGTATTTTAAGCTAGTGTTATGGTATAATTGGAAAACTTTTTTAAATTTTAAAAGTTTATAAAGTAAAAACATTACAGTAGGCTAAGGTTAATTTATTATTGAAGAAAAAAATATTTTTTAAAATAAATTTGGTGTATCCTAACTCTAAAGTGTTTAAAAAGTCTACAGTGGTGCACAATAATGTCGTAGGCCCTCACATTCACTCCCCATTCACTCACTGACTCAACCAGAGCAACTTCTAGTCCTGCAAGCTCTGTTCATGGTAAGTGTCCTATACAGATGGACCATATTTTTACCTTTAAATACTATATGTTTACTGTAACTTTTCTATGTTTAAATACATTAGTTACACAAATACTTACCATTGTGTTACAATTGCCTTCAGTATTCAGCATAGTAATATGATATACCAGTGTGCAGCCTAGAAGCGATAGGCTATTCTATATATCCTAGATTTGTGTAGTAGAATACACTATCTTGGTTTGTGTAAATATATTCTATGATGTTTGCACAATGAAATTTTCAAATAACACATTTCTCAGAATGTATCTCCATTGTTAATTGACATGACTATATAAAATAAAATAATGGTAGTAAATTTTTTTTTATAAAACTCAATTTACAACTTTAAAATTCTGTTGAAAACTTAAAATAAATGCGATAAAATAACCACTCTCTTGTGATGTAAATGTCTTGATTGATAAATAAAAGTTTTCACTGTAATTCCTACAATCATATAAAATTACACTAAGTAATGTATAAAAATACCTTTGTTTTCTGCCTGAGACTTAGAGATTTTAATTTACAAAATACCATTGATATGTTATTTTACTGAATCAACCAACATATGTGGTATTTTATTAGTTATTTTAATAAACGAGGAAACTGAGAATAGACATTTGCATGTTTTGTTTAGAGAGACAAAATAAATTGTGTCATTTAAATGAATACCATATAAAGCATTATTCTCTATAAAAGTTATATGCTACTATGTGGATACATTAATCCCCCTAGCATTACCATTCAATGGATCTTGCCATCACAGGGAAAGGGCCACAAAATATCCTGTCACCTGTATAATAAAATAGTTGCTATTTATAATTGATAAACATAGGGAGATGGGGTTTTAAAATGTGTGTGTGTGTGTGTGTGTGTGATTACAAAGATAATAACATGAAGTGCAAAACCATTAAAATAAGGACTCATGTTTTTAAAATACTTTTTTACTCTGTATCACTCTTCTCCAAACGTTACTTCCTAGAGTTTACTTTTAAATGAGCATCCGATATGAAGTCCAAGGAGCATGAACATTTAACTTTATCAATTGCTTTTTTGAGTCTTTTTTTCCTGGGATCTTGATTTTTCTGGATTCACACTTCTTTGAGAAATCTATTGACATTTTCCACCTGTGAAAGTGTGAGAGAGAAAGAGTTAGTTGGCAGTTGTGAATGTCTGGTGAGAGAAGTAGTCTAAGTGGTTGTTTGGCAGATCTTAAAAGGGAAATATGGAGAAAACATAAGTGCAACAAATTAAATTTCTATAAATGGAACATCTTGATCAACTAAAGGTAAAGTTAGAGTTAAAGTTTGAGCAATCTCAAGGACAGGAAAAAAAACATTTTAAGTCTATAAATAAATTCATGGCAAGACATGTGTCCACACAGGGCTCTCAGGTTTTCGGGGACTGGGTTGGTGGGGAGGGGAGGAGTGACAACTGCAGAGTAATGGGAATAGAGGGTAACTGAAAATGAGAGTACACGGCGATTTATAATAAAGAATATTATGGGTCTCCAGGTAGTGAGAGTAATCTCACAAGTTTGTTCTTCGTGAGGCATATAGCAGGAAAGCAAACAGTCCAGTGATTCCTACACCATTCTAGGGAGGGAACACTTTTAAGATTAGGAGCCATGTCTTATGCATCTACATAATTCCATTCCTGGTTCCTAAGTAAAGGGTGAAAGTACATGTTTGATAATTTGACTATTAGAACACATCTACTTTAATAAACTGGTAACTTAGTGGTACCAAAGAAATGTAAGAGGAATAAACATTTTACTCAAATGTATTGTTATTTAGAGTTGTCGTATTTATAAAACAACAAAAATAAGAGGATACCTAACAAAACTGGAATTTTAGATAAATTTCTTTTTTTTCTTTTTCTTTTTTTTTAGAATAAATATATCCCAAATATTGCTTCCTGTGTTTTATTTGGCAAGCCAAGTAGTGTCAAATTTCTCAACAACACCTTGTCCCTTGTATATTTGACTACATTTAAATATAGTAGTCTGGTTTGTTTCTTCTAAACACTCTTAATTAGTAATGGTTAATAGATTGAAGCTGTAACTTTAAGTTTGAATTTTGTGAACAAAAATTACATTTACATTTTATTATATCTTTCCTCTCTCTCATATAAAATGTAGTGATATTTTGAGGCCTGTACCATTAAAAAATGATAATGTCTACACTTTTGAGGACAATGTAAATTGACACCCTACTGCAATTTTTATAGAATCAAACTGAGTTCACTGAATACAAATAGTAATATCAAAATAACATGAATCATATCTTATATTATCCTACTCAAGCTGACAAAGGGGATTTATAGACACAGCTGCCATTCCTTTATTCAGGCATTTATTCAGCTCTCTTTTTACAAATATAAGTACCTACTCTCATCATTTTTATCATTTATCTCTGAAAGCTGAAACTGGTTGGACCATATTTTCCTGGAACTAGACTATAAACAGGATTTTCTGAATATAACTTGGAAATATGCACTCATTATAAGTTTTATTATTTCTCTAGTTTCTTCCTGTAGATTGAATTGGCTTAGGAACCTCTAGGTTACAAGAATCATGGCTTATACGTCTTTGTTTATACTTTTAGAACTTTAGTTATAGGAGGCATTCTGAATGTATGTTGTTGTTGATGATGAATAAAACAACAAATTGCCTTGATAAATGACTAAGACCATTTCTTATTCTATGGCCTTTTATGTTTTGACATGTTCTAAAAGTAGTTACCTTCCTTACATGCACACACAGATACATGTAAGCAAAGTATATGTGTAGTGCAGTTTTAAAGTTTAAACCCTTTACATGTAATGTCATGAAGCCGCTCATGTGTGCTTATTTCTTATTAAATATTTACTTTTGAAGGTTTTATTCTTAAAACTCTGTTTTAACATCATTTTCATGACAGAGTAACAACTTATGGTTTTGACTAATAGGTAATATTCCCTATTTCTCATGAGTTAGGAAAATTGGGCTGCGCATAATAGTAATATCAAAACAGTGTGTTAAATTATTTTTTAAAAAAATCATTGATTATTCCACATAACGTAAACAGTTTTAGTGTTGGTTCAACAGCTCCGTGACATCCTTCTGCACTGCCATCATCAAAGCATTGGGCTTCGCTCTCAGGTTTGTTGCATCATAATTACAAGGTGGCTGCTACAGAGCTAAATATCACATCCTCCCTTTACCAAGTCCAAGGCTTATGTAAGCAATGCGGTTAGAATGGGTAACGAGTTCCCTAAATGTTTCTGCTTTAATTAGAAAGCAAACTATTTCCCAGATGTTTTCCAGCAGATTTCCTTTCCCTGTGGAATAGATTTGGGGACCATGCTTTGCTTTCTCACCTTTGAGAAGCCCACCACTTCAGTTTTTAGGCTCCAGTAGACTGCCTGTCATTCATCCCAATAGTGAGGTTTAACTCTTGCCTTTGTGCTCACAGACTTTAGAAAAATGAGACTGTGATGGAAAAATCTCACTCTAAATGTTAGTAGATATTTCTTTAGTTCTTGAATTTCTGTTTCTGTTGGTTTAATTTTGAATGAAGTGAAGAGTGTAAGAACATTGTTATGAGATGAACTTGTATCATGCTACTGAATCAAACTGAATTATGCAATTTTATTTATCTGACATTTCATGCTTATGATCTAATGATATAAAATAGATTAATAATTGAGACCAACATCAGGACCTAATGATCTTTACAATCTTAAATAAAAAGTTTCTCTTAAAAAAACAATCAAACAAACACATTTAGCACTTAAAATGTAATACCTGAAATTATGAAACTACTAGAAGCAAACATTGGGGAAATGTTTCAGGACATTGGTCTGGGCGGATTTTTTTTTGGGTAAGACCCCAGAAAGTACAGGCAACGAAAGCAAAAATAGACAAATAAGATTATATCAAGCTAAAAAGCTTCTGTACAGAAAGGGAAAGAACCAGCAGAGTGAAGAGACAACCTACAAAATAAGAAAACATATTTTCAAGCTCTCCGTTTGATAAAGGATTAATAATCAGAATATATAAGGGACTCAATATCAAAAAACAAATAATTCAAATGTTCTGAATAGACATTTATCGAAAGAAGACATACAAAGTTCCAACAGACAGGAAAAAGTGCTCAACATTACTAATCGTCAGGAAATGCAAATCAAAACTACATGGAGATATCTTCTCACCCAAGTTAAAATGTTCATTATCAAAAAGGTAAAACAACAGCAACAACAACAACAAAACAAAATAAATAAACAGATGCTAGAGGGGATCCAGAGAATGGGGAATGCTAGTACACTGGTAGTGTGACTTTAAATTAGTACAGCTACTATGGAAAACAATATGGTGTTTCCTCACAAAAACTAAAAGTACAACTACCACGTAATCTTAGTAATTTCACAGCTTGGTATATATCTAATATACCTAATATACTATATATACACACTATAATACTATATACTATATAATATACTATAGATATATACTTGGCATATATCTAATATACCTAAGAGATATTTGCATACTCCTGTTTATTGCAGCAGTATTCATAACAGCAAAGATATGAAATCAACCTAAGTGTTTGTCAATAGATGCATGAATCAAGAAAACGTCTATATACACAAGGGAAATACTATCCAGCCATAGAAAGAAAATAAAATCTGTCATTTGCAACAACATGGGTGGAACTAGAAGTAATTATGTTAAGTGAAATAAGCCAGACATAGACAAGTATCCTATATTTTTACTCATATGTAGGAGCTATGAAAGCTGATCTCATAGAGATAGAGAGTAGAATGCTGGTTACCAGAGGCTGGGGAGGATAGAGGGCAGGGGATGAAAGGAAGTTGGTTAATGGGCACAAAAAATACAATTAGATAGAAGAAATAACTTCTAGTGTTTGATAGCACAGGATCGTGGCTATAGTCAATAATTTATTATATATTTCAAAATAGCTAGGAAAAATGATTTGAAATGCTCCCAACACAAGTAAATGATAAATGCTTGAGGTGATGAATAGCTTAATTGCTCTGATTTGATCATTACACATTGTATACCTGTATCAAATGATCACATGTACCCCAAAATACATATAATTATTATGTATCAGTAAAAAATGTGGCTTTATTTTTTGTGATTTTTAAATGCAGATTTTTTCTTTTAATTTGGTTTTATGTTCTTGTATTGGGTGTTGACAAGATTAGAAATGAGAAGGAGGTGGCTTAGTGAAGGTTGGTATAGAGGAAGAAATGGTTTCTAAAAAATTTCTAGCAAGAACTCTTTTTGCTGGGTTTGAAAAAAATAATGATGTTGCCATTATATTTACCTGAAGCTAGGTTACTAACCCTTCAACATTGTGTACCGAAGCCTTAAATTGTTACCAAAGCCAAGGAAATCTGTATTTGGCAAAGGAGAGGTATTGTCTAGTGGGTTCCAGGATAAGAAAACGGAATAATTATCTTCATAAGACACCGTGGAAAACAAGTCAAAATTTAGACAGGCATGACAAAGTGAGAAAACTCATGTAAAATGAATTCTAGAAGTCATTTTAGGATGTAAGAGACAGTTATACAAGAGAAGACAGATTAGCAGCCCAAACATATAGGTAGATAAGGAATTGAGTGATGTCACCAGTTTTCCAAATGTCAATGTAATTCTTATGCAAAGACTGTGGGTGTATGAGAAAATTGATAGCTATAACTCAGTTTTGAGTAGATGTGCATATTCTGGAGGTTGTAAGGAATAGGTTTCGTTCTAAAAATACAAATTGAAGCAGAATAATTGTAATTATTTCCCAACGTAAATGTACATCAAATCATCATATTGTACATTTTGAATATATATATAATTTTTGTCAATTATACCTCAATAACACTGGGGAAGAAGAAACTTCAATAGGAAAAGAAATAGTATCATAAAAGAAAATATAGGATGAAGATTTCTTTTCTTCCCATCTCTTTTCATATCCTAATTATTTTCTGGTATCAGAAACAGAAACAAAATGAAGAGGTGACTTAAATTCTGGAGTATGTCATATGGTATTGCTATAGAAGTAACTATAATATTCTTACCAAGTAGCTCAAGTTTACAAAATCAAGTAGCACTAATATTCTCTAGCAAAATATAATAGAATTCAAAAGGAAGTATTTGAGTTAAATATATAGTAATATATAACATGGAAATATAAATCAGATTTTGCTTTTATGGAAATGTTATGTGAATTTATTTATAAGAACTAGATGCCTATGTTTGGCCTGATAATTTGTTACGGACTTGGTGAAATAAAAGAACTAATGACTTCTGCTCTGAAGAAGCTTACAATTGAGGAGGAGAGATGCAGAAAATTGACAGCTCTGCAGTGACCTGTTAAGTTGTAAAGGACAAGTTCTGGCTTCTATCAACTCAGTTTCCTGTGTGTAGGCCTTGCTCTGAAAGGTTCCATTTAGACTGTAAATTACATTATTCTTGAAAGGAAGGCAGAGTATCAAGTATATTAATATCTCAGAAAGCATCTTGGGCCTATGCATGATGAACAATAATGGAGTAAGTAGAAAGGCACAAGTGATATATTATCTGAAAATTTCTAAAAGCCAGAGGGAGAAACAGGCTAGAGGTGTAGTTGTATATTTTAAGAGGGCAGATTTTGATGGTTTTAGAAAACATTGGTAAAACTCTAGATAAGCTCTTAAGACTAAAATTTTAATAAATATATTACAAATTAATTAGATGAGGAAAAGAAGGAGACATGGTGAAATTCATTTAACAGAATAAATAATTTATTTGCATAGCGATGTCATGCAATATTGGAGGTGGCATTTGGGTGGCTCTAATATATATTCTTTTTTATTTTAAATTTTTTTTTTATTATACGTTAAGTTCTAGGGTACATGTGCATAACGTGCAGGTTTGTTGCATATGTATACTTGAGCCATGTTGGTGTGCTGCACCCATCAACTC
>NW_016819811.1:10842-31155 GCF_001698545.2 Rhinopithecus bieti | reverse complement strand
GTATCCTTCCTGTTTGATAGTTTTCCTTCTAACAGTCAGGACCCTCAGCTGTAGGTCTGTTGGAGATTGCTTGAGGTCCACTCCAGACCCTGTTTGCCTGGGTATCAGCAGCAGAGGTTGCAGAAGATAGAATATTGCTGAACAGCGAGTGTACCTGTCTGATTCTTACTTTGGAAGCTTCCTCTCAGGGGTGTACTCCACCCTGTGAGGTGTGGGGTGTCAGACTGCCCCTAGTGGGGGATGTCTCCCAGTTAGGCTACTCAGGGGTCAGGGACCCACTCGAGCAGGCAGTCTCTCCCTTCTCAGATATCAACCTCGGTGTTGGGAGATCCACTGCTCTCGTCAAAGCTGTCAGACAGAGTCGTTTGAGTCTGCAGAGTTTCCTGCTGCTTTTGTTGTTGTTGTAGTTAACTGTGCCCTGTCCCCAGAGGTGGAGTCTACAGAGACAGGCAGGTTTCCTTGAGCCGCTGTGAGCTCCACCCAGTTCCAGCTTCCCAGCGGCTTTGTTTACCTTCTTAAGCCTCAGCAATGGCGGGCACCCCTCCCCCAGCCTCGCTGCTGACTTGTGGTTAGATTGCAGACTGCTGTGTTAGCAACGAGAGAGGCTCCGTGGGCATGAGACCCTCCCGGCCAGGTGTGGGATATATTCTCCTGGTGTGCCCATTTGCTTAAAGTGCAGTATTGGGGTGGGAGTCACCCGATTTTCCAGGTGTTGTGTGTCTCAGTTCCCCTGGCTAGGAAAAGGGATTCCCTTCCCCCTTGTGCTTCCCAGGTGAGGCGATGCCTCGCCCTGCTTCAGCTCTCGCTGGTCGGGCTGCAACAGCTGACCAGCATCGATTGTCCGGCACTCCCTAGTGAGATGACCCCAGTACCTCAGTTGAAAATGCAGAAATCACCGGTGTTCTGTGTCACTCGTGCTGGGAGTTGGAGACTGGAGCTGTTCCTATTCGGCCATCTTGCTCCGCCCCCCTCTAATATATATTCTAAGAATGCTATCATTAAGGTAAAGACTAAAATTTTAAGTGGAAAGAAGTTTATACAAATGTTAAAAGCAATAAAATAGATTTTAAAAAAATTTCACTATCAACGAGAAAATAAGGACAAACAAGACTGTGGCTAGAAATAATAACAGCATATGAAGAGCTGATAGTGAGAAAGGATACCTACTAAACTCTTAGGTTGCTCAGTTTGTTCTATTGTGGCAAGTGATTGTCAAATTGTTAAGGCCAGGAGTACTGTTGATAAGATGAAATAAGGTCCAGAATAGTTGAGAAGAGTTGGAGGACTTACAGCACTTTATGTGGACTCATTTCTTCTACAGCGAGTGGGTGCTATCACCAAGCACACAAAGAACCTGCAGATGAAATTGGTGAACTGCTATCAGTTATTTTTGTGGGATGGTGATAAATAAAAGGAGCTCCAGATTAGCGATGGATCACAATTTTATTGGCTTAAATATGTGTGTAAACTTTCCATAAAGACTGAGTGAAATATAGAGTTGTTAAAGATAATTTGTGAGTTTTCGAAAAAATGTATAGATTTCTTATTTAAAAATGGCAGTCTGAGTTCAAATAATACATTTCTTTCTTTTTGAAATCTTTAGTAAAATGACGAGAGGGATATATTAAAAGAAGAGACACGATATTACTGCTGGACCATAATGTAGGGTGTCATCCACATGTAAGAAACTTTGAGGAATTCTTCAATATGCAGTACAGGAAGGTTCAGATTGAGGGAAAGATCAAACATGCATAATTTATAATGTGTAAAAAGGAAAGTTCTCCTAGAAGAACACCCTAGAATAAACCTAACAATTCTGCCTAGTAAGGGAGGCAGGAAAGAAAGTACATCTGAGGGAAGGTCAGGACAAAAATAATTGAGCAATTATCCATCCTGCTAAGATCTGTAGATATGTACCAACTGGTGGAGCCCACAGGTGAGAAACCGACGTTACCTAAGTAAAGTGAGGGTACTCTAAATTAAGTAAAAAGGTAAAATTATGCAAAAAGGTAAAATTATGCATTATAGCTGCTTCCACTTTAGCTAGTTCTCCAGAATACTGCATCTTCATTAGTTAAGTTTAAACTGCAGTAATCTATATTTTTCCCTTATTCTTTCATCTGGACCTGAAGTCTTTGACTAGAGACCACACATTCTCAAGTGTACACCCAGGAAGTATACTGTTTTTTGGTATAAGACAAAAATGTTTTAAAAACCCTTAGTCTGTAAGATAAGCAGCAAAAAATGTTGCATGTCTAAGAATATTGAAACCTTCACAATATTGGCAAGTTTTAAGAAATAAACTTGTTTCTCTTTTGTAGAAGTGAAGACGATGCGGCAGTGACAACTTTAGCTATGGATGCTTGGCGATATTATTTCTTCTCTCAGCTAGGATAGTTCAATTTAAATTCAGGATTATTAACATAAACACACTGGAAAGCTGGAGAGGCCAGAATTAGAAATGATTTTCTTCTGTTGTTTGGTATCAGCAAGTCTCTGTTATGGTCTTTAGAGACATTTATAAGTACTCATTCTGGGAACATAGTTTTCCAGAACTAATTGCTGTAGAACCAGAAATGGCATGTTTTCTAAGCTTTTGGCATAATGGGTCAGTGCTATGATCTTTACAGAGTAAGCATGGCATGGAACCAATTCAGTTACTGAGTTGCTAAAGAACTACACCCGTTCCAGTGAGAGGCAGCTCAGGATGTAGCTACTAAGAGCAATTTTGCCTGGTATCAAGAGCTCCACCAAAAGTGGGCAGAAAGAAAACATTTGGGAGCAAAAATTATGGGCTTTATTCATACTTTATTTTGTTTATTCTATTCTTGTATCATCACTGACTATCAGGTATGTAGGCAGCACATAACTTACCACTCAGTTCATATCAGTTTCCTTTTTTTTTTCTTTTGTAGAGACAAGGTCTTGCTCTGTCACCCAGGCTGGAATGCAGTGGCACAATCATGGCTCACTGAAGCCTTTTACAACTGGGCTCAAGTGACCCTGCCATCTCAGCCTCCTGAGTAGCTAGTAGCTAAGACTATAGGTGCATTCCACCATACCCTGATAATTTTATTTTTGTAGAGACAGGATCTTGCTATGTTGCCAAGGCTAGTCTCAATCACCTGGCCTTAATCTGCCTTGGCCTCCCAAAGTGTTGGGATTACAGGTGCAACCACCACATCCAGCCTACAGGTCTTTGATTTGGGAGGAAACAAACTCCAGGAGATAACACAGAAGCCTCATTTCTATACCTGGTCCTGAATTACACGATGAGACTGTAACCAAACCCAGGTTCAACTGCTCATGGATCCAAAGCCAGACTAGAAAGACAAGAGGTGGTGAGAGGAAAAGCAAGTTTATTCAGGAGCCAGCAAACTGAGGAGATGGCAAACTAGTGTCACAAAGACTATGTCAGGTTCCTCACCCTGGCCAAAGGGGTTTTAAAAGAGAAGGGAGTTGGGAAACTACGTGGAGGTCAGCATGTCTTGTTCCAGTGATTATCTTAGGCAATAGGTGGTCTGACTGGCATCAGCTAAACTGCAGCCAGATTATAGATTAACTGATTATAGATTAACATTTACTTTGAGGGGTGCGGGGGCGGGGGGAGTGTTTTACATCCTTGGTTTTATCTCAAGGTTCCTGAATGTTTAAACAAACACATGGGCATTGTAAAAGAAAGAACGACTATTTACTTCTATAAGGGAGTGACTGCTTCTGTTGTAAGACTTTGGACCTTAAGCCTGAAACTGATGTGGCAATGGGATGAGGCTTTGGGGATTTGGGGAGGGGATGAATGTGTTTTTCAAGTGGAGAAAATGCAGATTGTGTCCAGAGAGTAGATTGTGGCAGATTAATGATGACATTCTTTGGTATTCCTCTCATTAAAATATGGATCTTGTGTCTCCTCTCCTTCATTTGATCCAGGCTGGGCTAGGACCGTGTTACTAGTACTATATGGTGTGCTGCTACTAGGTCAGTCCCGGGTCTAGCTTTTAAGAATTCTGGAAGTTTCTGTCTTTCCTCTTGGGACCGTGAGCTGTTATGGAAACAGTTCAACTATTTTGCTATAGAGACCATGCAGAGAAGCCCTGAGACTACACTGAAATGGAGAAGAACCTAGCTGAGCCCTGCCTTCCAACTCTCTTTGCCCACTCTAGAATGCAGTCTCAGGAAAATCTACATGCAGCTACGGTAGAGTAATGACTGCTACAGACAGAATGTTTGTGTCCCCCACATTCACATGTTGAAGCCCCAATCCCTGATGTATTTGGAGGCAGAGCATTTGGGAGGTAATTAGGTCATGACAACACCATCAATATAAATGGGAATAATGCCTTTATAAGAAGAAACACAACAAAATGATCACTCTCTCCCCCATGTGAGGATACAGAAAAAGGGTGATCCTCTGAAAACCAGGAGTGGGGGGCCTTCACCAGATGCCAGATCTCCTGGCACCTTCATCTTGGACTTCTCAGCCTTTGGGACTGTAAGAGGGAAATGTTTGTTGTGTAAACCACCCAGGCTATGGTATTTTGTTTTAGCAGCCCACGTTGAATAAGACGATGACTCTACAAGATTTCTCACCTTCACCCTAACCTCACCATAACCATCCCTGTTTGACTAAAGGCATAATAGTTAAGCCTAATGTGTTCAGAAAATAATTTGAAGGAATATTGATAGCGCTCTCATTCTGATTTCTTTGGGGGCAATATTTTCCTTAACACTCCCTGGCTTTTCTTCACCTCACACTCTAATTGGAAATTTTGGTGAGACGAACTTGGTTTGTGTGGTCCACTCTTTTCTGCCTCTCATTATTTTGTATAACAGCTGCCTGTAGGGAGCACACAGTTGGTTTGCTTCTCTGTACCATGAGTGGGAGACCTCAGTTTGTGCTTCTAGTTGAGAATTCTATCCTGGGATTCTCTGTTGCAACCCACTGCTGGTGCATGAATAAGCCACATCCTTTCCTTCAGCTTTTATCAGTTATGAAGCTGATGTTTTGATCTCTAATTGCTTGATTTATTATGTGTTTCTCTCAATTGATCCTAAACTTTTGAGGAGAAAAGGGTGTTATTTATTGGCAGCTTCAAAGCACAATATCTATATGCTTTTTTCAGGGCCCACCTGCTTAAATACGCAAGTCAAAATAAATAAAGATACATGAGGAAGGTGGGGTTTAGAAACAGCATATGAGGAAAAGACACAGATCTTTCATTATTTAAATTATGTGCCCTCAGTAATGCTGTTGCAATTTTAGCTTATTAGTAGAAGTAAATCACCTAGAAAATATTCTTTGTGTTGGCCAGTTCATAGTGGAATGATTTTTGCTAAACTCACAGGTGATATACTCCAAGGGGTGATTGGTTAAATGAACAGATTCAAAAGAAAGTGACTTGGATAATGCAAGATAAAACCTTTGGGCATTGAAGAATGATTGAAAAAGTTAGAGATGCTTAGTTTTGAGAAGGGCAGACTCATGGGGATATGAAAATTTTCTTCTGATACTGCAGGTTTTTCATGTGAGAGAAGAATATATCCTGTTCAAGCAGCCCCTATGTTTGCAAGTTTCAAGGAAGCAGATTTTGCTCAACTCTCTCAGTTTTTATGAAATGAGAAGAGTATCTTTGGGAGATGGTGAAAATCTCCAGAGGTTTTAAGCATTGATTGAGCAACTGTTTGCAAGCAATATTTTAGAGGATATTCAAGTACCAGATAGCCACTAGGAAATCTCTAAAATCTCTTCAAACCCTGAACTTTGTGATCTTTTAATTCTATGATTAAACTATGTGATACAGTCTAAGGTGTTGTGGAAATGCAGGAATAGCACATATCAAGATAGTGAGTATTGCTAATGGAGGTTTCCTCAGCTATCCAAAGGAGAGGATTCATGGTGGACCATACCTTTGACATCTACCCCAGTCTAAGCCTCAGTTCTTAACAGGAAACATGATTTTATCATTCTGTCAGGGTTTATCAGACTCAAAAGAGCTTACACACACTAATGAAGTTGACATGAGACTGATATATGAAACCTGAATGCCAATTTATTCATTTATGATGAGAAATAAACCTGTTAGTGGAATTTATATTCCATTCCTCTGGCCAAAATTTCTCCATGTATACACATTACAATGGAAGCCAAATTAAAATAAGACTATTGTATGGTGAGCATGGGATAGAAGAAAATGAGATAACTCTAGGAAGTTAAGGTTGGATCATATCAAACCATCAGCTTGATTATCCTTCTGCATAATAGTGATATAAACTGCCTCCTGGATATAGCAGGTGTTCTTGTATTGCCGCCTTTCCCTTAGTCTGCATTTACTGGAACTGCCTGTGTTTCTCATTCAACTATTCTTTTTCCTAGGCTTCCTGGAATGAGCAATTGCTTTTGACTTTCCTTAATGGCTAAGAATACAGTCTGTCTGTGTACTAACCCAGGCTCTAACACTTACTGCTGAGGTTTCTTGGGCAAGTTGTTTAACCTTTCTATTGTTGTGGCCACATCTATAAAGGCATAATAACAGGGTCCATCTCTCAGAATTGTTGTAATGATTGAGAGATATGTATAAAGGAGCTTTGAATAATTCCTGTCACACATTAAGCACTCAAATATTAGTGATAACTATTATTAACATTATTATTACTGAAATTTCAGCCAAGTTACAGTTAAGTGATTTTGTTCTGAGGGATATAGGGTTTATTTTGCAAAAGTATTTTGTTTTTGTGGATATTTTGATTTAGTTTCATATGATAAAGTTACTGGCTTTATTTCAGTATTCTTGAAGGACACTTCACTATTTCTTACCCACCTACACATATACCAACATCAGGTATACAGGTAGTCAGAGAAAGAAAATATTACTGTAAGCTATAATTTGTCAAGGGAAATTTCAAGATTAATGTTAAATTTATGGCAGAATTGGAAAATATCAAACAAGTCATGTAAAGTACATCAAAATTTTTTTAAAAAGGCATTTGGAATGCGAGAAAAGATAAACTTTTATGACATTGAATTTTTCTTTAAACAATAATGCTATATCTGGAAATATTTTAGTTGGAAAGTGAGGTTCCTTTGGTGATCATTTCTCATTTAGCCCAACTGATTAAACAAATATCAAATTAAACAAAAATCCAATAAAGAGCTTCTATGACCAGATTATTTTATATTCTACCTGATAGGTGAGGCACTGACCACTGACTATGCCAACTTATTTGCCTGTAAGTGTGACCCTCCCACCTAATGTGAATGGCATGACTATTTACTATGCCATATATATACATATACAAATATATATGAATATATATAGGATATATATATATTCATATATAAGTTAGTGTTGGCTTATGACAAGAGAGAGAACCAAAAGAGATGCAAGAAATAAATTCTATTTGGAGTGAAGTTGAATTCTGTTTTTTTTTCTTTTTGTAAGAAGAAGGAATTTGGGTAATACAGAGTCGCAGTAAGATTACAGAAATCTTAGTCTTAGATATTTCTTAGGACTCGTCTTCTGTAGTCATTTCTTAGGGCTTCCACAACCAATTGCAAACTGGGTGGCTTAAAACACAAGAAATTTACTGTCTCATAGTTCAGGAGGCCAGAGGTCTGAAATCAAAGTGTTGGCAGGGTTGGTTTTTTCTGGAGGGCCAGAGGGAGAAACTATCCTATGCATCTTTAATATTTTTTGGTGGTTGCCAGAAATCATTGGTATTCCTTGACATTTCAATCTTTGCCTTCATCCTCACATCACCTTCTTTTCTTTGTTTCTCCTCTGTGTGTCACTGTGGCCTCTTTGTTTCTTACAAGGACACCAGTCATTGGATTTAGGACTTCCTCTATATTCTGGATGAGTTCATCTCAAGATACTTAACTACTTTTTTTTTTTTTTTTTTTGCGCCTTACTTTTTTTTTTTCTGTCGCCCAGACTAGAGTGCAGTGGCATGATCTCGTCTCTCTGCAACCTCTGCCTCCTGGGTTAAAGTGATTCTCCTGCTTTAGCCTCATGAGTAGCAGGGATTACACACATGCACCACCACACCCAGCTAATTTTTGCATTTTTAGTAGAGATGGAGTTTCGTCATGTTGGCCACACTGGTCTCAAACCCCTGACCTCAGGTGATCCACCCACCTCGGCCTCCCAAAGTGCTAAGATTGCAGGAATGAGCCACCGCACCCAGCCAATCCTTAACTAATTTTATCTGCAGAAACCTATTTCCAAATAAGGAGCATATTTATGTTTTGGCAGGAAAATAGAAGTCACACTTTATTAGGTTCTAAGACTTTCCAGTTGCACATGGAGTTTCTGGGAGGGGCTGGTGGGGGTGCTATGCAACCCAGTACATTGTCCACTGTACAGATGGGACTAAGGAAAATGTAAATGCAGACAGGAGTAGGTATTTTGGTAGAAAGTTTAATACTGATGATTTCTATAATTTTTGGGAAATAAGTTCATCAAATAAGCCTAAAAAGCATGTAGATTTCAGTGTAGTTGACAGAAGGTTGGAAATAGTTGATGTGAGGAATGGAAGAGATTTGACTGATAAGATATATTACAGTTGAAGTTTGTAATCATAAATTTAGAGTGATACTCATCTGTTACTCTAAATTTGAACATCAGATTACTGGTATGGCCTGCAGACCCCTCCATGATCCTAACACAAGTAACACCTTCAACTTTTTCTGTTTTATTTTCAACCCATAACACAGCCACACATAGTTATTGCTGTTCCATAATATTTCCCATCAGAATCATACCTGCATGCCTTTAGCCTTTTTTTGGTCAGTTTCTTTTCTTTCTATTGAGAATGTATCCAAGATCTCTCCTGTATAGTTACCTCACACAAACTATTTTTAAATTAGTTGCTTCTTTTTCCATGTTTCAACAGAATGGCTCATTTATATTTAGTTTATTTCTTTCTTGCATCTCTTATAGTTAGCAGTGTACATGTCCGTCACACCAGATAGACTCTAATACCTAATAAGGGAATGATTTGGTCACATTGAGTTTTAGGTATCTCTTGCATCTAGTCCATTGCATTGTACAAAATGGAAAGATGATGAATATTTTTAAAATTGAGTTGGTGACACCTTGCTATTATATTTATGTTTTATAGTTCATATAGGATGATGAATATACTGATAAAATTGTTACAGTTATTTGTTTTTCTAGTAAAAGAGATAGATTAATAACAAGCTATATCTTCCATCTTGCCAACTATTATTTGATCATATGGCTGGCCAGGTTTGACAATATAAATAATAGTCTTGAAACACAACTGGCTTATATATGAATTTAATTTGTGCCTTATTACTGTAATAATATTTTCAAGACAGTTAACTTGTTGCTAGTAATATTATCTCCAAAGATTGGTAATGCTTATTATTATGAATACATTGTTGCATTTTTTTCTAAATAATTGCTTAATGAAAAGCAATATTTTTAATTTAAGCCTATATCCATACACTTGAAATCACTTACTGAATGCTCTCTTTGTATAATACCTACTTCTGTGTTGTGGGGAGGAGTACAGCAGTGAGTGTAATACATGAATCCTAGCCTCTGGGGGTTTATGTTCTTAAATACATAGAATGACAAAGAGTGATATCACGGGGATTATGTGTGTTTCAAATGACATAAAGAGATTCTTTCATGATGACCCTAAAAATGTTGAACTTACAGGAGTAGTGAGTAGAATGGTGGTTACCAGAGGCTGAGGGTGGGGATGGAGAATGGGAAGAAGTTGATGAAAGGGTAAAAAGTTTACATTAGAAAAAAGAAATAAGCTTTCAAGACCTATTGCACAGCCCGGTGAACAGAGTTAATCATAATGTATTGCATATTTTAAAATATTAAAAGACTAGATTTAAAATGTTCTCACTACAAAAGAAAAATAAGTATTTGAGGTGATAGATATGTTAATTAGCTTGATTTAATCATCCTATAATGTGTACATATATTAAAACATCACATTGCATTCCATAAAAATATAGAATTATTACATGTTAATGAAAAATTTTACTTATCTTAATTTATAAAGATGTACCCTATATGTCATTAATCCTGGAAGACAGATTCTGGTTACCATTTGTATTGACCTGACCATCATATGCCATGTCCAGATTCTTTAGTTTCTAGCAAACTAAATATATTCATAAAGGCATTTGTAGCTACTTAAAAATGGAATACGCACACACACACACACACACACACACATATACTTTTCTTCATTCTTCATTTGGAATTCGCTCATAAGGGAAAATGTTCAATTAAACAAAACTTGTAGAGAACTACGAAAATTCTAAGAAAAGCAACCATTTTCTTACAGGACAATTAAAACCTAAAATTTATCTCATTAAATGAATGTGTTAAATTTAAAATAGATTCCATTTGTTATTTGTGAAATGGTTGTATCTGGATATTAATGTTTAATGGTTAATAAATAAGAACCTAAAACCTATTAAAAGCATTCTTTTGAGACCTGAATTATTATGTAAAGCAAAAGTAAGCAGAAAGTTTGTAATATTTAGTGTTCTTTATAGTATTATCTTGAAAATAGTAAAAGGCAATTTCTATCTCACAATGTGTTCATTCACAAATGTTTTCTCAGGGCCGAGAAAAGTCTTGGTCCCACAGAATTTAATTGTGAATAGCCTCAGAATTTTCCTACCTCCCAAGAGCCTGCATTTTAGTGGCAGAAGATGGTGTAATTACAGACTGCATAAATGCTCTCAGTAAAATAAGTATGATTATGCAGTTGAATGTAATGAGGAGGCCTAATCTGATAGGATTGTCGTTTAGCAACAAGCCAAGACCTAAAGGTTGAGAGAGAGCCAGCCATGCAAAGAATTAGGGAAAGATAATCCCGTCCTAAAGTAGCTTTCTCTGCTTCACAGTTAGAGTTTATTCAGCTAGATCCAGAAATGTACATGCAAAAGCGTATTTATGTTCTTATTAGAAAGTAGAAATCACATTTCATTATATACCTATCCTTACTTGGTATGAACACGTTTTTTCAAATGATCATATGCTTAATAAGATGAAAAATATGCATTTTAGATGAGTAATTTGCATTAAAATAAAATGAAGCTTGTAAAGTTCAATTGCCTATAATCTCACCAAGATATTCTAACATGTACTTTCATTGAGTCTCAACGTGTTACAGTGTGACTGCATTAAGCAGCACACCCTCGATGAAGAAAAAAGGAAACCTTCGAAAAACACATCCAGAAAGATACTTTATGTAAATGTAATGACAATACAAAGTAAGTTGATGATGGAATTTGGAAAATAATATTCATTGAAAATAGTTTTTTCTTAATTAGGCATTTTTCCATATTGTATACTTCTGAATATTGTATTGGGCCAACATTGCACAATATGATTTTTAGTTTCAACTATGTTCTTCAGTCTCTATACCACAATAGAGTTATTTAGAAAAATGAGAAAAGAATTGTGGTAGCTGTGATTGGGTTTCTGAGAAAGTATCTGCCCAATATTTCTCTTTGTGACGTTTTGTGATATACTTCTGGACAAGATGGTGAACTACAGGCTGGGTAGTTGTTAATACCATTAGGCAGATATAACTGATTAAATCACCATACATCAGATTGATATTTATTACATGGTTGTCTCTTTTGAGAACTATTTAAAAATTGTTGCAATTCTCAGATAAATAATTATCGAATTATTTTTAAACACATAGATATTTGGTTCCTTTGATTTTGAGATACACATATATACAGAGTGTTTGCAATGTTCAAGGCATCTTTGTACAACATTTCAAGTTAATATAATCAATTATATTATTTAATCTCCACAACAAATGGATGAGGTAAACGCATTTTATACTTATTTTGCTGAACCCTTAGATTCTGGTAATCTCCCCACAGCTATATTTGTGGATTTTTTTTTTATTTTTTTAATAAATACAAAGGTTTAAGGAGAAACAGTCCACTTTGAACTCTCTTTTTTTTTTTAAATTATACTTTAAGTTCTAGGGTACATGTGCATAACGTGCAGGTTTGTTACATATGTATATTTGTGCCATGTTGCACAATTGCTTCAAAGAGAATAAAATACCTAGGAATCCAACTTACAAGGGATGTCAAGGACCTCTTCAAGGAGAACTACAAACCACTGCTCAGTGAAATCAAAGAGGACACAAACAAATGGAAGAACATACCATGCTCATGGATAGGAAGAATCAATATCGTGAAAATGGCCATACTGCCCAAGGTTATTTATAGATTCAATGCCATCCCCATCAAGCTACCAATGAGTTTCTTCACAGAATTGGAAAAAACTGCTTTAAAGTTCATATGGAACCAAAAAAGAGCCCGCATTGCCAAGACAATCCTAAGTCAAAAGGACAAAGCTGGAGGCGTCACGCTACCTGACTTCAAACTATACTACAAGGCTACAGTAACCAAAACAGCATGGTACTGGTACCAAAACAGAGATATAGACCAATGGAACAGAACAGAGTCCTCAGAAATAATACCACACATCTACAGCCATCTGATCTTTGACAAACCTGAGAGAAACAAGAAATGGGGAAAGGATTCCCTATTTAATAAATGGTGCTGGGAAAATTGGCTAGCCATAAGTAGAAAGCTGAAACTGGATCCTTTCCTTACTCCTTATACGAAGATTAATTCAAGATGGATTAGAGACTTAAATGTTAGACCTAATACCATAAAAACCCTAGAAGAAAATCTAGGTAGTACCATTCAGGACATAGGCATGGGCAAGGACTTCATGTCTAAAACACCAAAAGCAACGGCAGCAAAAGCCAAAATTGACAAATGGGATCTAATTAAACTAAAGAGCTTTTGCACAGCAAAAGAAACTACCATCAGAGTGAACAGGCAACCTACAGAATGGGAGAAAATTTTTGCAACCTACTCATCTGAAAAAGGGCTAATATCCAGAATCTACAAAGAACTCAAACAAATATACAAGAAAAAAACAAACAACCCCATCAAAAAGTGGGGAAAGGATATGAACAGGCATTTCTCAAAAGAACACTTTGAACTCTTTATGTTGCTTCTGAAGACATACCTTTGAATTCTTCCTTCTTGATGTGACTTAGATACATTTTCTAACCTCTTAAGTAAATATTTTCTTTTTTAAAAACGTTGATTTTTTATTTTGCTTTAAGTTCCAGGATACATGTGCAGCATGTGCAGGTTTGTTACATAGGTTTACATGTGCCATGGGGGTTTGTTTCACCTATCAACCGATCATCTAAGTTTTAAGCCCCGCATGCATTAGGTATTTGTCCTAATGTTCTCCCTCCCCTTGGCTCCCACCATCCAACAGATCTCAGTGTGTGATGTTCCCTTCCCGGTGTTTCAACTCCCACATATGAATGAGAACATGAGGTGTTTGGTTTTCTGTTCCTGTGTTAGTTTGCTGAGGATGATGGCTTCCAGCTTCACCCATGTCCCTGCAAAGGACATCATTCTTTTTTATGGCTGCATAGTATTCCATGGTGTATATGTGCCACATTTTCTTTATCCAGTCTATTATTGATGGGTATTTGGGTTGGTTCCAAGACTTTGCTATTGTAAATAGTGTTGCAATAAACATACATGTGCCTGTGTCTTTATAGTAGAATTGTTTATAATCCTTTAGGTATATACCAAGTAATGGGATTGCTGGGTCAATATAAATGGTATATGTACAATTGTATATGTATATGTACAATGTGTATGTATTGTATACAATTGTATATGTATATGTACAATGTAAAATGTAAATGTAAAACCCAAAACAATAAAAACCCTAGAAGAAAACCTAGGCAATACCGTTGAGGACATAGGCATGGGCAAAGACTTCATGACTAAAACACCAAAAGCAATTGCAACAAAAGCCAAAATTGACAAATGAGATCTAATTTAACTAAAGAACTTCTGCACAGCAAAATAAACTATCATCAGTGTGAATGGGCCACCTACAGAATGGGAGAAAATTTTTGCAGTCTACCCATCTGACAAAGGTCTAATATCCAGAACCTAAAAGGAACTTAAACAAATTTACAAGAAAAAAAAAATCCCATCAAAAAATCGGCAAAGGATATGAACAGACACTGTTCAAAAGAAGATATTAATGAGGACAACAAACATGGAAAAAAAAAGCTAATCATCACTGGTCATTAGAGAAATGCAAATAAAAACCACAATGAGATACCATCTCACTTCAGTTAAAATGGCAATTATTAAAAAGTCAGGAAACAATAGATGCTGGCGAAACTGTGGAGAAACAGGAATACTTCTACACTGTTGGTGGGAGTGTAAATTAGTTCAACCATTGTGGAAGACAATGTGGCAATTCCTCAAGAATCTAGAACCATAAATAACATTTAAGTAAATATTTTCATTTTAGAAATATGGATGTTAATCTCAACCATATAAGCTTTTAAAAAGTTTATGATAAAATCTATGTAATATGTATAGAACAATTATTACAATGCTGATTATGATAAATAAAATATGTGAAACAACTATTACAATGCCTAACTCATAACAGTTTGTGGTTTCCATTTTCTGATGATGACATTGATGATGATACTGAAGGGAGCAAAATGCGATGATATCATAAACTCTTCCCACCTATACAATCTCTTAGTACAGTATCTGAAATAGCCTTTGGTTTTGTCTGCTTCTCTGTCATCATAGCCAAGTAAAAAGTGCTGTGTAAAGTTTAGGGATATTAATGATAACAAAGCATCCTTTTTACTTAGCTACCTATGTGCTTTTAACATATTAATCTGAACCACATCACCTTACTCATAGACTATGTTTTCTTTGAAAACCAATTCCAATCTCACTTCTTAGAGAAAAGACTACTTAAAATTGGTGTAAGGAATTCTGACTCCAATGCTTTCTCTCTGACAGTGGTCTTTGGAAATTAAATGAATAATAATGAGAGTAGCTTATAAAATGAACCCAGCACCTCTTGTCTCATGGTGTGTCTGTAATTGAATGTCAAATGAAGACACTACAAAAATATAAGACTAACAGGCATCTTCAAAAGGTAAACAGTTAAAGCATATTTATAAGCAAGAACACTATACATTAAAAGTAACACCATCTAACCTAAATTTATAAATGGGTATTTTTTTTAATACACTTGAAATAGAACTTACAAGATAGATGCTTTTAAATCTTTTATTGAGCTAGACCAGAATATATCTGGCTGTTGACAAGTGAGAGAAAATTATTTGCAAATAAAGCAAGTCCTCACAGTGGGTGATGGGTATATGGTGATTTAAGAGATATGAAAGGCCTATCAAAAGATGCAGTACTACACTGTCTAATACACTGGCCACTAACCACATGTGACTATGAAGCATTTGAAATATGCTAGAACAAACTGCGATGTGATATGCATGTGAAAAACACACTGAATTTCAAAGACAATATTAATAAGAATAGAAAATATTGTGATAAATTTTGTGATACAAATTTAAAATACATTGAGTTAAAATATATTACTAAATTACTAAAATTCATATCACCTGTTTCTTTTTTATTTTTTTATTTGTGGATGTTAGAAAATTTAAAATCCCACATGTAAATTACATTATGATTCTATTGGACAATGCTGGACTAGAGTCTAGGAATTGTGCTTGCCACTAACAAGCTCCCTGTCCTGGCCTCCATGACTTAAGAGTGCAGGTCTAGTTGAACTCTAAAGCTCTTTCACTTGCCAAATGTTCCATGATGCAAGTGTATGTCTGGCTTCATGCCCTTAAAGCTTAGAGAAGTACAGTCCTTAGCCAATGTTTTATTCTCCTTGCCTATTTGTTTTCTTGTCCTGGAATAGTTTGCCTACATGGAAAAGATTTTTGTAAAGATCTTTTCCAAACTTGTATATTTTAACATAATTTGCCTTGTGGTTAAAAAAAAAAAGAAAAAAGTTTCATAGATTAAAAATGTATTCTTATTATTAATTCACTTTGAAATTGTTATACCCTGCCAAAGGTAAAATTTTTCGCTTAAATCTTATTATTAATGCCACAGGATTAATGTCAGGTAACACTAGTAATGACAGTCAAATATTACAAAAACAATTCCACTGAAACTGTCTTTTGTATTTGATATTTAAGCCATTAATAAGAAAGATTACTTTCTTTGTAGGCCATGGTAAAAAATAAACTTGGAGTGTAATTGCTTTATGAACCAAAGGCCTTCCTTTTTAATTCCTGATAGATTTTAGTTAATAAAAATCTGTGATTAAGGCATTCATTGAATGTGTGTAGGCTTTGTGCAATGGGAGGAAAAAAAATCAACAGCTTATATTGCCATCTAACAATGAAGTTCAAATATAGTTAATAGATTCCTTAAGTAGATAATAATAAAAAGAATATTACATGGACTAAGCACATACCTGCAAAATGTGAATTCTGCTGCTTATTCAATGTCATTATTTGAAAGAAAAAGTCAAGAAGATAAATGGAAACAATTAGATGAACTAAAGTATTTGGAAGAAAAATGTTTCTATTAAGTTCCCTTATAACCGTACTTCTTTACCTATTTCTTATTTTTTTCTTTTTACTTTTTAGTAATAAATGAGTGAACATGATCCCTGAAGCATCTATTGATCATTGAGGATGTCAGTACATGTATACTGAAATCATACTAATTAAACATGGTCTAATTTGGTGCATAAAAATACTATAGTGTATGCATGCTCTCATTTTGGGAAAATGCCTTTCTCAATGAAGTTCCAAGGGATTGGATTAAATTTACTAGGAGAAAGCAGATTCTGAGACAGAGTTTAGTGTGCAAGATGTTTATTAGGGAGTGCCTTTGGGATAAATCCCTATGGTTAAGAGGGTAAGAGGGCAGAATTTGACAGAGAGAGAAGCCAGCTAAAATGCAGTCCTGACAACACTCTCAGCTGGACCCATTGGAAGCTCTCATACTAAAATAGTCTTTTAGAGATACCTATGCTAGGCCAGAATGGCTGGGCCTTTCTATGCCTGTGTCAATACTCATTGGATGTGGGTTACCCTGGAAGGGCGTGACTTTGGGTAAAGTGGCTCTCTCTAACTGAGGACATCCCTGAAGGTGCTGACAGCTGAAGGCTGTCCGCTGACAGTATTCTCAGTTATTGGGTCCACCAATTATTATACAATTTACAACAAAGCCTGTGACATCTAGTTCTTCATGACATTTATGTATTCACTTATGTAATAAACTTATATGCTCTTATATGCTCTGCATATGCCAAGCATCATGCTAAGTTTTCAGGATACATAGGAAAAAGAAAAGGAATCTCTGAACTTCCAATTCTGGCAGTTCGGGTTACTACTACTAGTTCTTTATTTCAATAATTCTCAGATTCCACTAGAACTTCTGATCGATTGAGGCTATTATCACCTCATGATGCATCCTACCTTTAGTGTCCTCTTTCCTTCCCAATCCAGCATATATTCTATGATTCATCATTATAATCACTCCCTCAGTTCCCTTGCTCCTCCCTCCCTCTCTTGTACTCAGCTAACAAAACTGGAGATCTGGCTAAATTTATCATTGCAGAGTCTCACCAAAGCAATTAGAAATGACTGAGGAAAAGATTCACACATGCGCACCTGCACACACTTACGCTGACTCATCTCACTTTAAATCCATGATTGTGAACTTCAAACGAGCCCTCAGTGCTACCGGGCACTTCCTTCTATTTATTGTATACTATATTATTCATATGCTATACTGTATTTCCTTAGTAACTTTATTCCCTCACTGACCTGGATGAATAATTTTGATCATGTGCTGGTACAAGTTTCAATACTGGCTCTTCAGGGGGTAAAAGCTTTGATATGTAACACTTGCTGACTTCTATATTGTAAATATTTCTACTAAGGTTGGTTTCAAGTTATCAATGTGACATCACTGAAGGTGGAGTTGGGAAGAGAAGAGCACTCTCAGCTCTCCTGAGCTCAAAGGAGTCAGTTCTAGCATACACTGAGTATAACTTACAACCTTTTTTCCCTCTTCAAGCCTAAAATTTCCCCTGTTCCTCACCTTCAGAGGATGGCCTGCCTTCTTATTCCACTGAGAATGTAGAAGCAACTTGAAGAAGACTTCTATATGTTTGCACTACCAAATCTACCAACTTAACTGTGACTGCCTTTTCCCCATACACCCAGCTTCCCTCCTACTGCCATGATGAAGAGATCTTTCCTCATGGCTAAAGCTAACCACACTTGTGCCTTGGATCCCACCCACTCTCTCCTGTTAAATGGCTTTGCTCCTACAGTGTTTCATCTCACCCTGCATCATCATTGCTTTCCACTTTACTGTGTTATTGTTATCATTGTACACATATGCTGTCATCTCCTATTGGAAAGTAATACTGCTAACCCAACAGCCCTAGAGCTAATTAACCCACCATATCTCTCTCCCTTACAGAGCAGAACTTAAGAGCTGGTTTACCCATTTTTTTCTAGTTTTCCTACTCCCAATCTTTTAAAAAATTTTCAGTTCTGGGGTATATGTGCAGGATGTGCAGGTTTGTTACATAGGTAAATGTGTGTCGTGGTGGTTTGTTGCACCTATCAACCCATCACCTAAGTATTAAGTACCACATGCATTACCTATTTTTTCTAATGTTCTCCCTGCCCACACCCCACCCCTCAACAGGCCCAAGTGTGTTTTGTTCTCCTCCCTGTGTCCATGTGTTCTCATTGTTCAGCTCCCACTTATAAGTGTACTACTCCCAATTTATTTTGAACCCTCTCCAGTCAGAGATTTTTTTCACTTCTCCTTGAAATTACTCCTTTCAAGTTCACCACTGGCTTTTATAGTGTCAATCTGGTGACTAAATTCTCAGTTCTCCCTTACCTTGGTCTTTCAGCATGGACCTTTGAACAGCTGGTCACTGTTCCCTTCTTTACTAGATCACTGCAAGAACCTTCAAACCTTTCTCTCCTGCCTCCTACCATGACCTATTGCACTGTCCACTACACAAAACAGCCAAAGTGTTATCTTTAAACATGTCAGGTAATGTTTTTTTTCTGTATTCTCTGGTTTCTCATTTTACTCAGACTAAAATCCAAACTGCATAACAATGAATAACCAGGAACTTCATGGTTTGGCCTCATCTCATACCACTCTTCCTTGAATTTGCTCAGCTCTACCTGGGTGGGTATCCTTGCTCTCCATTAAAAATATCAAGCACCCTCCTATCCCCAAGATTTTTCCCTTGGCCTTTTCCCCTTCACTTGTTAGACACCTTCATTGGCTTCAGTATCCACACAACCTACCCTCCCAGTTAATTTGAATTGCTACTCATAAGCCACCTTCTTTGTGAGGCCTTCCTGACCACCCTGGCTAAAATCACACTTCCTCCCCTGTCTTTTGTTGTCGCATTACCGTCTTTGTTTCTTGATGGTATTCATTTCTCCTGATTTTATATTATATAGATTTTATTTATTGCCATATTCTTACTGACTTTTGATGGCAGAAACTTTGATTGGATTATTGCTCCATTCTCAGCATCTGTTTATTCCACTCACTAAGTACTCAATAGATATTTTTTAATGAATGAGAAATGAAGTACATAGCTCAGAAATGTGTTGGTCCCAACGTTTACAAACGTTTATATTAGGGATTTTATTCCCCAAGAGATCTAGTTGTTAAACATGTAGCAGCACACTACTGATAACAATATAAGTAGGAAAATATAAGCATGTGGTGGAGTATTGTAATATAAGGGAAGAACACAATATGGAATTGAGATGGAGAGGAGTTGGGGTTTTACTATGGAATATTTTTGGAGAGAATGTTAAAGGGTGAGTACAAGTCAGCAAGATGATAAGCAAAGGAAATAAAGGGCCTAACAAGCAAAAGAAATATCAAAGTTTTTTTTATGTTGTAATGCTCATTTATCATGGTTTCTGAATAAAATAGAATTAGCAGGAAGAGTTGCTGTTTTAGAGGGATGATTGTGAAATCCTGAAGGATTGTGTGTGCTGAAAGTCATGAAGAGATGGAAATATTCTTGGTTAGGACCTCAATTTTGTAACCTTCAAACAATCACTTATTATGGTTGTGACTGCCCCATGAAACCTTTCAGAAGGCTTTATTATAGAGGACAAGACAAGATAAAAGGAACTGATGTTTTATTTATTTATTTATTTATTTTTATTATACTTTAAGGTCTAGGGTACATGTGCATAACGTGCAGGTTTGTTACATATGTATACTTATGCCATGTTGGTGTGCTGCACCCATCAACTCGTCAGCACCCATCAATTCATCATTTATATCATGTATAACTCCCCAATGCAATCCCTCCC
>NW_016819811.1:0-7264 GCF_001698545.2 Rhinopithecus bieti | reverse complement strand
GTTCACTCATTTCTTTTTCTTCTTTTTTCTTTTGGTTTCTCTTCTCGCTTCATTTCATTCATTTGATCTTCAATCGCTGATACTCTTTCTTCCAGTTGATCGAGTCGGTTACTGAAGCTTGTGCATTTGTCACGTATTTCTCGTGTCATGGTTTTCATCTCTGTCATTTCGTTTATGATCTTCTTTGCATTAATTAGTCTAGCTGTCAATTCTTTCACTCTTTTTTCAAGATATTTAGTAATTGTCTTAAGTTCACATGAATAGTAAGTGGTAGAGCAAGACTCTGAACCCAGGTAATCTCTCTAAACACACACACACCAGACCAACCACACACACACGCAAAACAGAGTTGGGTTCAAGATTGGAATTGGTAGCTCATTCACGTATAAAGGCTATCTTAGCCCAGTTGTGTTTCCATAACAAAATACCTGAGACTGGGTAAATTATAAATTATTTTCCACAGTTCTGGAGGCTGTGAAGTCCAAGATCAAGATACCAGCAGGTTGCATGTCTTGTGAGGGCCCATTCCAAGATGGGACCTTGTTGCTGTGTCCTCACATGGTGAAAGGAAAAAGGGTAAAAAAGGCTGAACACTATGTAAAGCCTCTTTAATAAGACCTTAATCTCACCCAGGAAGGAGAAGCCCTCATGATATGTTTACCTCCTCAAGGTCCCCGTTTGTTAATTCAATTGCATTAGGTTTTAAGTTTCAACATGTATTTTCAGGGCGATACAAACATTAAGCATAGCAGAGGATACATGAAATTTAGGATGAGGAATGAATTACCCAGAAAAGTGTAAAATAAGAAAATGAGGCAGGAAAAAGTTCCCTGAGGAACACCAACATTTATGGAATAACCTGAGGAACAGGAATACATAGAAGAGTCTTAGGAAAAGCTAGACAAGTAGAAAAATACGGGAAAGAATCGGAATTTACAGAAACTAAGGAAAGGATAGATTTTTCAGAAACAAAATGAATGGCCAACAGTATACAATATTACTGACGTCAATGAGATAAGGCCTGGAACGGATTTCTGTAGTCAGCAATGAGGCTGGGCTTTTTGTGTAAGCAATGTCATCACAGTGGAGGGAAAAGAAACTACAGTTCAATGAATCAGATTTTAACAAATCGAAGGCGTGAGGAAAGTAATTCTTTCAAGAAGCTTAGCCACAAAAGTTAAATAAATATAGGTCAAATATTTGACGGGAGATACAATTTCAAGGGATAGCTCATTTTATTTTTATGATCTAGAGATGAGCACATTTAAATATTGCTGGCATGGATATAGAGAGGGAGAGGTTGGAAATATTAAAAACAAAACCAAATGATCAATGAGTGAAACCTTGAAGAGTCAGTAACAAATGAGTCAGAGTGGAAGGAATAAACCTCAGTGTTTCTGATATTGAGGAGGCAAGTCAGGTCATCTTACACTGCACTGATTTCCTTAGAATGAGCTTAAAAACATAGTAATCAGTACTATTGGGAAGTTAATCTCAGTTATTTTGGAGTCCTCTTCTCTTGAGAAGGAAGGCATCTTTGTCCTTTAGTCCCTGTTTAGGTCAGCTTCTTTTTCACAGTTTTCCTAAATGGTTAACCTGAACCTGAATTCTCACAGCCATTTCCTCTGACTACATAAAAGGTTCATATTTCAGTTCCCAAAATACATGTAATATTTGCGCTTATTCTCAGCTCCCCCCCAACCCACCCAGGGTTGGGCACATAAAATGATCTGGAAGCAGTACATAAATACACAGGGGTTAGTAGTATGAGCAGCTTTTACTCGGGAGGAATGCAGAGAAATGCGTCCATGAGGAAAGCTCAGCTTTTTATTAGGTACTGAAGAGATAGAGGTGATACCAAGGTGGGGAGGAGAGGTTGGTTACTATACATTGAGGGTTTCACAGGAAACTATAGAAAGTTTTGGGAAAGAAAGAAGCAATGAGAATTTGAGCCAGCTGCAAAAAAGTACAGAAGAATACAGAAGAAGTTAGATAACTTGGGGATGACCAAGAACAAGATTTGACATGAGGGGTTCCAAAGAATTTTGAACATTTATCCTGTCCTTCTTTTGGTATATAAAAGCTAATTGTCAAGACTTCTGAAATTCCAAAATGTCTTAAAGGTGGCTCCACTTACCTGGCAACCTTACTCTTTATTTATTTATTTATTTATTTTTGGTTTGTAAGTACTAAGGCAGATTAGGTCTCCAATGGGAGGGTATGCCAAAATATAGCTTAAAAGTGAATCAAAGACCACTAAGGGACTGGGATATGTCTCTTGTTGAAAGTAGCACAACATAAATACAAGTTAGGTCTTTGGGTACATATGTTTAGGAAAGAACGTTAAGAGATTTGTTACATTATATCCTATTTCCTCTGTGACTAAAAATGCCAAGATTATCTGGTGAGAGTGAGGGGAAGTAGTAGGAAAGGAGTGTGAAGAAATTCTAAAATAATCCCTCTTACTGAAGAAAAATATGATCAGGAGAGGGTGATTTTGGAAAAATATTGTCAGCATTTATGTCCTGGGGAAGTTTATAAATTTGTGGAGGCACTGAACTACCTGCTTCTCCAACATCACTCAGTAGTTTCTATTTAACAAACCACCCTGGTTGGGGTTTTGCCAGGGATATGTGGAGCAGAAGGAAGATGGAAATTGAAGATATTGGCGTGGATAGAACTGATGTGACTGATTCTAAATAGGGAAAGAGAATGAAGATAGAAGGACACCTACATGTATGGAGAAAATGAAGGAATCCAGGACTTAAAGAGTTAGTGAGGGCTGGGTGATTGAGGGCCAGGAGATAACCTTGACCAAGCATTCTGGAAATATGGCATGGGTCTCAAAGTAACAGGCATTTTAACCAAGAATAGAGAGAAAATGATCTGGAAGCAGTACCTAAATACACAGCGTTTAGTAGAATGATCAGCTTCCACTTGGCAGGTATAAAGAGGAATATGTGTCCATAAGGGAAGTTCAACTTTTAATTAGGTGCTGAAGAGACAGAAGGGATACCAAGGTGGAGAGGAGAGGTTGGTTGCCATACATTGAGGGATTCACAGGACACTAGAGAAAGGTTTGGTAAAAGAAGCAGCAATGAGAATTTGAGCCAGGTGAAAAAAACAGTACTGAAGAATATGGAAGAAATTAGGTAACTTAGGGGTGACCAAGAATAATTTGACATGAGGGATCCAAAAATAATTAATCTCCACAATCTTCTGGTTATTTGAGACAGTGCAGAAAACAGTTGGAGTTTGGAGAAAGGAGTGAAGACTTTTCTCTCTCATAGGACAGCTGCTTTTTTATGGGATTTAGTTTTGGAAGAATTCTAATTTATGTGAACAGATAGGCCATGGAATTATCTGCTTTTCCATTTTCTCAATCTATTTTGGACATATCAGCAGTCTTCAGCAATATAGGTCTGTCTTTCTTGCTAGGTTAAGCCTACTTCAGTTGGGTTTTTGGATTTTGCTGCATGACAGAAATAGCATAGTTGCTTTTCAGAAAGTTTGTTCTGTTTATTTTGATCCCAGGAGAAAAACCATTGAATTATGGAGGTGGTCAAAATTGATCTTCCTGCCTCTGACCTTTGTATCTATAATCACAGGGGCCTTGTAATTGGTAGCTGCTTTATAACATGGTTTTGAAAATGCTGAAAATTTCCTTCTGTTACCTAGTTTCCCTGCTACCTAGCGCCCTCTGTATTAGTCTGCTCTCACATTGCTGTAAAGATACTACCTGAGACCGGGTAATTTATATATATATATATATATATATATAAAGTTTAATTGACTCATAGTTCTGTATGACTGGGCAGGCCTCAGGAAACTTACAATCACGAGTGAAGGTGAAGGGGAAGCAAGGCATGTCTTATGTGATCGCAGGAGAGAGAGAGCTTGCAGGGGAAACTGCTAGCCACTTATCGAATAACCAGATCTCATGAAAACTCCCTCAGTGTCATGAGAACTCCCTCAGTATCATGAGAACAGCATGAGGGAAATTGCCCCCATGATCCAATCGCCTCCCGCCAGGTCCCTCCCTTGACATGTGGGGATTGCAATTCAAGATGAGATTTGGGTGGGGACACAGAGCCAAACCATATAATACTCTAAACATTTCAATATATATTGGTGCTATGGTTTGAATGTGTCTTTCAAAGTTTTTGTGTTGGAAACTTAATCCTCAATGTAGCAGTGTTGAGAGGTGAGACTTTAAGAGGTGGTAAGGTCCTGAGGAGTCTGTCCTCATGAATGGATTAATACCATTATTGCAGGAGTGAATTTATTTTTGAGGGAGTAGGGTCCTTCTGAAGAATGAGTTTGGCCCCTTCACTCATTCTCTCTTACTCACGTGATATTTTCTGCCATGTTCTGAAGCAGCAAGAAGGCACTCACCAGATGCATCCCATCGATCTTGGACTTCCCAGCCTCCAGAACTGTGAGAAATAATTTCTGTTACTTATAAATTACCCAGTCACAGGTATTCTGTTATAGCAGCACAAAATAGACAAAGACCATTGGAGAGTACTTTTTAAATTTCTTTTAAATATCCAAACTTACCATGGGAAAAGAGCAATAAGTGTAGTCTTATTGGGCATTCACACTTTAACTGGTGACATCATTAAATCCTTTTCTGAGATAGAGTGTGTCTTTTGGAAATACTAAGGAATATGGGAATGAAGGAGGAATAACATGTGCAGAAATAGTATACACCGGATATTAAAGATAAATTCAATTAGATCACAAAGAGTAGCATAGTTCTTTGTGTAAGGCTCTATTTAAAATGTTCTGCAAATATTAACACATTCAATCCTCATAACAATCATATGAGGTAGATACTATTATTATCATTCCCATATTACAGATGAGGAAAATGAAGCATAGGGCAATTAAGGAACTTATCCAAGACTGCACAGCTGAGTGGGCTGGAGTCTATCTTAGGCTAATTGAGAAGCTGCTGAGCATAATGGTTAACTAATGCCATTCCCAGCATATTCACTCATTCTGATGGTTAATCAGTCTTGGGCTTCTAAGCAATTTATAAGAGATGATGCAGAGGACTATTTAAAAGAACCAATAGCATCTGCATAATTTAGAAGAGAATTGAGAGTGATAAAACTGTCAGTACCCTCTCCTGTGGTGATTATGCGAGGCAGAGAAACTCAATTACATCCAATCAAATCTCAAACTCTAACTGTAGTATGGAGTTTTTATTAGTAGTAGTGAAGGCAGAAAAGTACACATTAGATTTCTGAATATGAAGTTAATGAGACACATGAAAACAAAAACTTAGAAAATTTCCAAACCTGTGTTCTAATTACTTTCCTCATTGTGTTTAACAGTGTATATTTCCAAATCATGTACCAAGTGATGGAATCTGTAGCCTTGTAATAAGCTGAATGCCTTGGGAAGATCCCACCTGGAATCAATAGTGTTCTCAGATCATTTATAAAGTAATTTAAACAGTGGTATTTAATCTAAACAGCCAATTACATTTAGTCTCATATATAAACAGATTTAATTATTAAAGCATTGTAAAGTAACTTATGATAAATATGCAATCTCACATCAATTGGGAAAGAAGAAAGTAGCCAATATATGATTCTGGGACAATTAGCCTAACGTGATCCAAGCAGGATCTCTACCTAATTCTACACACCATGATACAGTTTATATTTAACTACAGCTGTCCAAACGTCATCAAAGAACTTAGCATATGAGAACAGTGGAGTTTGAATTGGTCCCAAGGGCTCAACTCAGGAGTATAGGTTATCCTATCACTTCTAATGCAGTATCATAAAGCATCATTATGACCACTGGTCTTGAATGGTGGTAAATGACCACTGCTGTCACATTAGAGAGCAAACAATGACACCTGAAACAATGTCAAAACAGTTATTTGGGCCTGTATAAAGATTAATTGTTGAAGAGTCTATATTGGAAATTCTGGCAGTCAGCAGTCTACCTACGAAGGATTAATTCATGAATTACTCTTTTATAGAATTCCAAATAAGTTCTGGACCTCTTACTAATTGAGTCATTGTAATTGGTATTGAAGGAAGCATGACTTCATTTTGACTTGAAGGCTTATATAATGATTTAGAATGAACAGCTTAAAGACCAATTTGGAGTTAAATTCAAGATCCACCACTTATTAGCTGTATCTTCCCAAGTTTCCAAACTTTTAAAATGCTTAAAATTTGGGTCTCTATTTAAACAGATGTTCAGTCATTCTGTTGATAAATCTAAGTATTATCTTTAAAAAATCAGTCTCCTTTCCTTTTTTCTTCTGACATTCACTAGGGGAAATAGAATTTCAATGTGGTTTTAAAAATATTATGTTTGAGAGTAGAGGACAACATAAGCCTGTTGATGACTGCAAAGAAACTGGCTATCTCTCTACCACCTTCATGCTTCGTCCAGACTCTACCTTTCCTCCAATACTTGTTGGGATGATATTGCTTTGCCCCAAGCAAGCATAAGCACTGCATCTTCCAACCACGCCTTTGGGTCTCTTAGGTCATATCCTTGCTCATCAGTCAGTACTTAGATCCCTCCTTGTCCTTACCAGAAGCACTTCAGTTCTTCCCATAATCTTATGTTTTGCTCCAGACCTTGATTTCTTTATCCCCTCAGTCCTCTGCCTTTCCTTGTACCATCAAGATTAATTATTTCACAGAATAATTAACAGTGGATTTATCAACTTCCCTTCAGGGCAAACATCTTCATCATTTAGCCTAATGACTAAATCACAAAATTTAGACCAACTTTAGTATATTTGGGTACAAAAACTTAGCGTGGGTTTTTCAGCCTTATCCATAGTTCCCTTGTTATGCTCAAATAACTTTCATTTGCTAACTAAATGTCAGATATGATGTTATATGTTTGCATACATGATGCCTATCCTAATGAACACCCTGTTTGTGACTACTGTCCTCATTTTAAAAGTGGGAGAACTAAGGCTAAGAGTTTCAGTAATTTGCCTAAGATTATATGTTTATTAATGTCAGGTCAGAATTCAAACCAAGGTAAATTTTACTTGACAATCTGTTACTTCTCCACTTAGAAAAATGCATTTGCAGGGACAATTGAAAATAATATGCTAAGAATAGATAAGGCTCAAGGACAGTATCTCTAGCTAGTTGCACTTTCAATGAACTCCAGTAGTCAAGGACAGTATCTCTAGTTGAACTTTTAATGAAAAGTTCTTGGTAGGCACCAAGAAGGCAGACAAAATAAGAAAGAACTTAGAGACAAGGAACTA
>NW_016819810.1:0-1926 GCF_001698545.2 Rhinopithecus bieti | reverse complement strand
CGGGTTCACGCCATTCTCCTGCCTCAGCTTCCTGAGTAGCTGGGACTACAGGTGCCACCACCACGCCTGGATAATTTTTTTTTTTTTGTATTTTAGTTGAGATGGGGTTTCACCGTGTTAGCCAGAATGGTCTTGATCTCCTGACCTCGTGATCGGCCCGCCTCGGCCTCCCAAAGTGCTGGGGTTACAGGTATGAGCCATCGCACCCGGCCAGGTCTTAAATATTTTTTACAAATGAGGAAATGAGGGCTCACGGAGGTGAAGGGACTTACCTAAGGTCACAGGGTCAGTAAGAGTATCTGGCTGGCTTCAGACCCAAGATCCTTCTCTCCCAAGACCATCAACAGGGAATGACAGAACTGAGGTGGAAATCCAAGGTTCAGGAAGTTTGCATTTGAGTCCAATGCAGTAGCTGCCCCACATCATTCCTCTCTAGCTGTTGAAGGCAGACACCTTTGACAGCTTCAGGGTCTGTGGGAGAAGGAAAAGGCCAGTTAGATCTGCAGAGTAGAGGGAAGGGAAGTGGCTCTTGATGAGGGCTTGAGCCCCAGTCATCTGCTATGGTCCTTATGTCAAGATGAATATGGTCCATTTCCGTTTTCAGATGAGAAAATCGAAGCTCAATGAGGCAGCTTGTCTGAAGTCACATGGCTAGTAAGAACCACACTCAGGTCTGACTCTAAATACTCCACACTTTCCTCTAAAATTCACTGCCTTAAATGGAGGGCCTGTGATCATGTGGACTTAGCCTGGCATCTCTGAACTAACACATGGCTGTCTGAGTCTCTTAAGGCACCACTTTTGCCTGACATGACAGCAATTTATGTCTACATCTGAGCTTCCTTTCTGAATTATAAGTTCCAAGGAGGTGGGATTTATATCTGATTCAACTTTTACCTCTACAATACCCATCCCAAAATAATGCACCTATTAGATGCTCAGCAAATGCTCAGTTTCCTTCCTTCCTCCCTCTCTCCCTCCCTCCCTCCCTCCCTTCCTTCCTTTTTTCCTTCTCTCATTCATTAACTCAGCCATCCATTGCACAGGGAGCATGTACTACCTTCTAGGTTCTGGGTTGCAAGTTATTGGGCATTCAGGATGTGCAAGAATACATCACAAGAAAGACATTTTCCAGGTCCTGCTGGCCTTTGATTCCTGCCACCTCTGTCCTGCTCCATCATATCCTCCCTGCTCGCCAGTGCCTGGGAGAGCCCCTGGCCCCTGCCAATGCCCTCCAGCCAGAGACCACTGGGGACACCCCTGCAGTTCACGTTGGGGTTTATTACTTATTGCAGCAAAGGAGAACACACACCATGGGGAGCCGTGGGACGTCTCAGTAAGAGGTTGCTAGGAAGGACTTATGGGATTCCGGCTTTGATCGAGTGACTTTGGAGGGTCTGAGGAGTTGGAGGTTTGCTCTGGATGGGTAATATCAGGAAGCGGAGACAATTCTGTGACCGAATATCTCAATCTTATCTACAGGGAGGCAGACTAGCTGTGTTGAGCAAGTAGGGACACTCATATTGGCTGGGAGAAAGAGGTGTGGATATTTTGTGGGTGGCACAGAGACCTTGTTTTCACCTCTGCTTAGGAAGCCTGTGGTGTGCCCTTGCTGGGCCTCATTGTGTTGTGGTCTCAGATGACCTCGTCTGATGTCGGAGTTCTAAGATATTATATCCAGCAGAATACTGCAGTCTAGTTATAAGCGCCACGCCAGTTCCCAGAAACTGGAAACTGTTTCTTTCTCTCTTTCTTTCTTTCTTTCTTTCTTTCTTTCTTTCTTTCTTTCTTTCTTTCTTTCTTTCTTTCTTTCTCTTTCTTTCTCTCTCTCTCTCTCTCTCTCTGTCTCTCTCTCTCTCTTTCTTTCTTTCTTTTTATTTTTTAGTAGAGACGGGGTTTCACCGTGTTAGCCAGGGTGGTCTTGAA
>NW_016819809.1:0-1295 GCF_001698545.2 Rhinopithecus bieti | reverse complement strand
TGGAATCTGCAAAGGTATATTTGCGAGTGCATTGAGACCTATGGTGAAAAGGAATTATCCTCAGATAAAACTAGAAAGAAACTTTGGGAGAAACTGCTTTATGATGTGTGAATTCATCTCACAGGGTTACACTGTTCTTTTCAGTGAGCAGCTTGCTAACACTGTTTCCTTGGAATCTACTTTGGCATATTTCGAGTGCATTGAAGCTTATGGGGACAAGCTTTTATCTGGGGATATTTCCTTTTTCACTTTGGGCCTCAATGTGCTTCCAAATATCCCTTTGCGGATTCCATGAAAATAGTGTTAGCAAACTGCTCCTTGAATGAAAGGTATAGCTCTGTGAGATGAATTCAAACTACACCAAGAATTTGCTCAGAGAGCTTCTTTCTAGTTTTTGTCTGAGGATATTTCTTTTTTAACCATAGGCCTCAATGTGCTCGTGAATATCTCTTTGAAGATTACATGAAAATAGTGTTAGGAAACTGCTCCATGAAAAGAGAGGTGTAAATCTGTGAGATACATTCACACATCACAAAGCAGTTTCTCAGAAAGATTCTTTTTAATTTTTATCTGAGGATATTTCCTTTGTCACCATAGGTTTCAATGCTATCCACAATATCTCTTCTCCTATTACTCCAAAACAGCGCTACCTAACTGCTCCATGAAAAGTATCATGTAAATCTGTGAGATGAATTCACAAATCTCAAAGCAGTTTCTCAGAAAGCTTCTTCCTAGTTTTGGTCTGAGGATATTTCCCTTGTCACCATAAGCTTCAATTTGCTCAGAAATATCCCATTATGGCTGCGAGAAAACAGTGTTAGAAAATTGCTCAATGGAAGGACTCATGTAACTCTTTGAGATGAATTCACACATCACAAGGCAATTTCTCAGAAAGCTTCTTTTTGGTTTATCTGAGGATATTTTCTTTGTCACCATAGGCTTCAAAGCACTCCCAAATATCCTATTGCAGATTCCTCGAAAATAGTGTTTTCAAACTGCTCAATGCAAAGAAAAGTGTAACTCTTTGAGATGAATTCACACATCAAAAGGCAATTTCTCAGAAAGCATCTTTGTATTTTTTATCTGAGTATATTTCCGATTTTAATATCGGTCTCAATGCGCTGCCAAATATCATTTTACAAATTCCATGAAAACAGTGTTAGCAAACTGCTCCATGAAATAAAAATTTTAACTCTTTGAGATGAATTCACATATCATAAAGCAGTTTATCAGAAAGCTTCCTCCAAGTTTTTATCTGAGGATATTTCCTTTGTCACCATAGGCTTCAATGTGAT
>NW_016819808.1:0-2018 GCF_001698545.2 Rhinopithecus bieti | reverse complement strand
TTAAAAAAAAAACCTAGATGACGGGCTGGTAGGAGCAGTAAACCACCATGGCACATGTACACCTACGTAACAAACCTGCATGTTCTGCACATGTATTCCAGAACTTAAAGTAAAATTTAAAAAAAAAGAAAAAAGAAAAAGGAAAAAGAAAAAAAAATGCAACGTCAAACTCCACAAGGGGTAAACAAGATGTTGTGACTGGCTGGAAGTCAGGGAGAATAACATAGGCCCCACATCCTAGGAAATTGTGAAGCTCCAGTCAGCTGCGCAAAGTCAAACAGCAAGGACCTTGCAGTGTGGACCTGGGGAGTCACCACTTGTCAGCAATGACAAGCCCTGTCATGCAAATCAGCTCCACTGTGGATGGATTCCTCTCCTCCTCTAAACTCAGATCTGGGGTTGGGGCGGTTGCTGAGCAAGCATTCTCTGGGCCTTCCTAGAAGCCACATGGAAAACAAAAGCCTTCAAGAAGAGCCAAGGCCGGAAGGAAGTTTCCCGGCTTCAAATCTTAAATATCCCCGCCCTCCCTAAAGCCCTAGAACACTGGGCCGGAGAATGGCACTGATGGTGCCATTAAGCTCCATTAACAAGTGCACATTAAGCTCTTCAGTCCCAAATCAGTATTATGGACTTTTCCTTTTGCCTCAGGCTCCAGTGTGCCCTGGCATGATACTGTTACTGATTATCTTTATTGAAAATATTGTTTTGAGGCCGGGCGCGGTGACTCAAGCCTGTAATCCCAGCACTTTGGGAGGCCGAGACGGGCGGATCACGAGGTCAGGAGATCAAGACCATCCTGGCTAATATGGTGAAACCCCGTCTCTACTAAAAAATACAAAAATTAGCCGGGTGTGGTGGCGTGCGCCTGTAGTCCCAGCTATTCGGGAGGCTGAGGCAGAAGAATGGTGTAAACCCGGGAGGCGGAGCTTGCAGTGAGCTGAGATTCGGCCACTGCACTCCAGCCTGGGAGACAGAGCGAGACTCCGTCTCAAAAAAAAAAAAAAAAAAGAAAATATTGTTTTGTTCAATATGGATTTTTCTGCATTAATTTGATTGCTAAAAAATATGGCATTGGCCAGGCACAGTAGGGTGCACCTATAGTGTCAGCTACTCGGGAGGCTGAGGTGGGAGGATTGTGTGAGCCTAGAAATTCGAATCCAGCTGGGGCAACACATCAAGACCCCACCCCTAAAACAATCTTTTAATATGGCATTAAAATGTTATTTATTTTGATTACTGAGTTTTTTGAATCCCATTAAGTACTATGACTGAGGTGAGTGCCTCACTCCCCTCACTCCAGTCCTGGCCCTGCTCACTGGGTCCCTAACAGGAGAGCTCATGAGGCATATGTGAAGGCAGAGGGGGACCCACAGGCTACATTCTGCACACAAATAGGTTTTGTTTGGCTTGCACTACCCTTACAAAAATGTCTTCACTTGTTGCCAATTTTCTTAAATCAACAGAATCACATAAAAACTCCGATTTCTGGGAGAGAAAATTGGACAATCTGACAACCCTACACATGATGGGCAATAGCTTTTGGGACCAGGTTAGTGGCTTCGCATTTAGGAAAAGGGGGTGCTGCCCAATTTCCCTTAGCCACACCCACCCAACTTCTCCCATTTACAAGACCCACCTTATCTCCTGAGCACTGGTGAGCTGCAGCCAGCTTGCGCCATTTCACAAGAGCTGACTGTCAAATTTTCAGAGTCGGTTAAGTACAGTCATTATAAAAAATTAAATTATACGGGCCGGGCGCGGTGGCTCAAGCCTGTAATCCCAGCACTTTGGGAGGCCGAGACGGGCGGATCACGAGGTCAGGAGATCGAGACCATCCTGGCTAATACAGTGAAACCCTGTCTCTACTTAAAATACAAAAAACTAGCCGGGTGACGAGGCGGGCGCCTGTAGTCCCAGCTACTCGGGAGTCTGAGGCAGGAGAATGGCGTAAGCCCGGGAGGCGGAGCTTGCAGTGAGCTGAGTTCCAGCCACTGCACTCCAGCCTGGGTGACAGAGAG
>NW_016819807.1:0-1198 GCF_001698545.2 Rhinopithecus bieti | reverse complement strand
CATACTATCCTAGGGGGATGTTATTTCTAATGTCACAAGGGATGTCCACCATGTGTGCACACCCCCTGTGATATTATTCGTAATATCCTAAAGTGATGTTACTTCTAATGTCACAGGAGTTGTACACTATGTGTGTACACCTTCTGTGATATTCTTTGTAATATCCTAGGGAGAGTTACTTCTAAGGTCACAGGGTGTGTACCCCATGTGTGTAAACCGCCAGTGCTATTATTCTATGGGGATGTTATTCCTTTTTTTTTTTTTTTTTTTTCTTTGAGACAGTTTCGCTCTTCCACCCAAGCTGGAGTGCAGTGGTGCGATCTCAGCTCACTTCAACCTCTGCCTTCCAGTTTCAAGTGATTCTTTTGCCTCAGCCTCCGGGGGGGATGTTATTCCTAATGTCACAGGGGATGTCCATCATGTGTGCACACCCCCTGTGATATTATTTGTAATATCCTAAAATGATGTTACTTCTAATGTCACAGGGGTTGTACTCCATGTGGGTAAACCACCAGTGATATTGTTTGTAATATCCTAGGGAATTGTTACTACTAATTTCACAGTGGGTTACACGATGTGTGTACAACCTGTGATATTATTCATAATATTTTAGGGGGATGTTACACCTAATGTCACAGTGGGTGTATACCATGTGTGTACACCCTGTGATATTCATCATAACATTCTAGGGGTATGTTAGTTCTAATGTGACGGTGGGTGTACACACATTGGCTGGGCGCAGTGGCTCACGGCTGCAATCCCAGCACTTTGGGAGGCCAAGGCAGGTGGATACAAGGTCAGGCATTTGAGACCAGCCTGGCCAACATAGTGAAACTCCATCTCTACTAAAAATACAAAAAAAAAAAAAATTAGCCAGGCGTAGTGGTGGGAGCCTGTAGTTCCAGCTACTCAAGAGGCTAAGGCAGGACAATCGCTTGAACCTGGGAGGCAGAAGTTGCCGTGAGCCATGATTGGGCCACTGCACTGCAGCCCAGGTGACAGTGTAAGACTCCATCTCAAAAAAAAAAAAAAAAAAAATCCAAAAATTAGCCAGGTGTGGTGAGGATTCCTTATAATCCCACTTATCGGTAGGCTGAGGCAGAAGAATGGCTTGAACTCAGGAGGTGGAGATTGCAGTGAGTTGAGATTATGCCATTGCGCTCCAGCCTGTGTGACAGAGCAAGACTTCATCTCAAAA
>NW_016819806.1:3946-8906 GCF_001698545.2 Rhinopithecus bieti | reverse complement strand
GTTCTCTCATTCTCTTCAACATCTTTACCAAATCTCCTTCCCCCTCTTGACCTTCCTGTCTCTTCACCTGATAGATATTCTTAGCTAGCTCCTACTTCACTAAGAATTTTCTTTTTCTTTTCCTTTCTTTTTTTTTTTTTTTTTTTTTTTTTTTTTTTTTGAGAGGGAGTCTCGCTCTGTCGCCCAGGCTGGAGCACGTGGCGCGATCTTGGCTTACTGCAAGCTCCACCTCCCTGGTTCAGGCCATTCTCCTGTCTCAGCCTCCCAAGCAGCTGGTACTACAGGTGCCCGCCACCACACCTGGATAATTTTTTTGTATTTTTAGTAGAGATAGGGTTTCACCATGTTAGCCAGGATGGTCTCAATCTCCTGACCTCATTCACTCGCCTCAGCCTCCCAAAGTGCTGGGATTACAGGCGTGAGCCACCGCGCCCGGCCTTCATTGAGAATTTTAAGGTTTTGCTCTCTTCCATAAATTGACCTGTAGGAGTATCCTTCTTTACCCCTTTCCTATGGTTCTTAGGGAATGGAATATTTGTCCTGAGAAGGCCAATGCATCCATCGGACACTTGTCTCTATCCCCATTTGCTACGTAAGTATTTGACTTCAGCCATCCGGTACGCTGGCTCTGTCTCTGGTTTACACCTGCTGTCTCTGTGTCAGCACTCACTTCCGCTTTAGCGCCTTGACTTCTTCCCTCACAACACTACTGAACTTGTCAATAGGCACATCGGTGATCTCCTGCATGCCAAGTCTCACGGACATTTTTCTTCGTGTTATTTGTCTGCTGCTCTGCCTGACTTGATATTATAATCTCCTTTCCTGAAACCCTAGGCTACTGTAGCACAACACTTTACTGGTTCTACACTTACCTTCCTTGCTTCTGTTTTATTTTTTTTTCCAGGTCCCTCCAGATATGGCCTAGGAATCCTTTAAAACACAGTGCTCCAGGCAGAAATTAGTTGGAGTTAGTTCACAAGATGCAATTTATTTGCCATCCACCCTTGTATTTCAGCTCTATGATTTGTCCTTGACATGCCTGTCTATAAAAACACTTTCTCCTTCCCAGAGATGGCAGCTAACAAGACCTAGCAAAGAGAAATGGGAATTTTCATTCACAATTTCATAGGGAAAGCAATTGTAAGATTATTTTACTGCTAAGGGTAATAAAATTAATGAGAGAGTTGAAGAAAGAGGCAAGAATTCTGAAACTGTCTAGAACCAAGTAAGAGGTAAAGCTGAGGAGTTTTATCCATACTTGTAGGCTGTGATTGTTTCATAGAAGTACTCTCTGATTTATAGGCATGTCATTGATTACCACTAGAATTACAGATTGGGCACATTAAGCACATCAGTGTAAAAATCCTTGACATTTTGGCCGGGTGCGGTGGCTCACGCCTGTAATCCCAGCACTTGGGGATGCTGAGGCCGGCGGATCACGAGGTCAGGAGTTCGAGACCAGCCTGACCAACACGGTGAAACCCGGTCTGTATTAAAAATACAACAATTAGCCAGGTGTGGTGGCACGTGCCTGCAAACCCAGCTACTCGGGAGGCTGAGGCAGGAGAATCGCTTGAACCTGGGAGGCAGAGGTTGCAGTGAGCCAAGATATCACACCACTGCACTCCAGCCTGGGCAACAGAGGGAGACTCTGTCTGAAAAAAAAAGAAAAAAAAAAAAAGGCTTGACATTTTAAAAATACCTCTGGCAGAGTTTCAGTGTAGTCGTGATATTTAAAATATTACCACAATTTGTCAGTTTCTTGCGTATAATTTTGTTTAGTCACATGCGTGATAAGAACATATAGACTTCTTGCTGGGGGCATTGGCTCATGCCTGTAATGCCTGTAATACCCACTACTCAGGAGGCTGAGTCGGGAGGATTGCTTGAGGTCAGGACTTTGAGACTAGCCTCGACAATATAGCAAGACTCTGTCTCCTACAAAAAACATAATCATAAATAGATTTCTTGGTTTGTAGGGTTAACTTTTAATATTTTCCTCCCATTAATTTGCCCCCCCCCCTTTTTTTTTTTTTTTTGAGATGGGGTTTCTCTCTGTCACCCAGGCTGGGGGGGAGGGGCAGCATCTTGGCTCACTGCAACCTCTGCCTCTTGGGTTCAAGTGATTCTCCTGACTCAGCCTCCTGAGTAGCTGGGACTACAGGCATGTGTCACCACACTGACTAATTTTTTATATTATTTTAGTAGAGTTGGGGTTTCACCATTTAGCCAGGATGGTCTTGATCTCCTGACCTCGTGATCTGCCCGCCTCGGACTTCCTAAGTGCTGGGATTACAGGTGTGAGTCACCGCCCTCAGTCTAATTTGCCACTTTTATCTGACTAAGATACCTTAACTTTTTCCTTGGATTGGTGGTATAGTGAAATGATTAGGGCAGGGTTTTGAAGCCAGAGAGATTTAGGTTCATATCCTGGTGTGGGCTGTAGATTTTGGGGGCAGTGGACTTAAATCCTCTGACTTTCCAGTTACTTTGATTTATTTTGTTTTTACTTTTTGAGATGGAGTCTCCCTCTGCCATCCGGGCTGGAGTGCAGTGGCGCGATCTCGGCTCCCTGCAAGCTCCGCCCCTCGGGTTCACGCCATTCTCCTGCCTCAGCCTCCCGAGTAGCTGGTACTACAGGCGCTGCCACCACACCTGGCTCATTCATTTTTGCATTTTTAGTAAAGACGGGGTTTCACTGTGTTAGCCAGGGTGATCTCGATCTCCTGACCTCGCGATGCACCTGCCTCAGCCTCCCAAAGTTGCTGGGATTACAGGCCTGAGCCACTGCGCCCGGCATCCAGTGACTTTTAAGTGGGTAAAATAACCCTTACTTTGTGGAATGTTGCAAAGATTAGAGAGGATATATGTAAAATGTTTACCTATTCCAGTGCTTGGTATGTAGTAGACGAATTCTAAAATTACACTGAGCCATTTTGCCCACTGTGACTTTAGAATAGAAAAGTATACTCATACATGAGAATTGTGCACCTAGAGCTAAGTGACTCTAGCCCTGTGGAAACCTTCAATGCCAAAATGGCATGTAGGACTAGACAGATTAATGTCAACTGTCCCTGTCTATTAAAACTCACTGTATTGGGCCAAGGACATCGCTTGGCGGATGAGTAAGTCTCACCCATCTGGACAGCAGCATTTATACTTCAACTTTACTTTTATCTTCATATTTGCTGCTTGTTGTTAACTTGCTTGTGGTCACTAGCATGAATGATTCACATACACACATACATATTCTTTGTCTTGTTGTGAAATATTACACCAAGGAGAAAACACCATTGTCAACTTAGTGACAGTAAAGTAGCCCCAGACACAGTGCTCTTCAGTGGAAACATGGAAAGTTTATGGAAGAAGCTCTGTGTCATAGTGATAGCCGTAAACTTTGGAATATGCAAAGATCTTGAAGTATATCTCTCACCTATACCAGGGATTTTTGTACAGTAGAGAACTGCATTTTGAGCTTATGAGAACTGGTAGCATTGGATTATTTCACTTTATGTCTATCACTCCTTTCATGGGGTATTTTCAGATTTCACGTCAAGGCTCCATTTGGCTCAGATGGTACAATTGTCTGCCATGTTGAAATAGGTGGCAATGCAAATTAGTATTACCCTGAAACAAGACTTTATTTTATTTTTTTATTTTTTAAATTTTTAAAAATTATAGTTTAAGTTCTGGGATACATGTGCAGAACATGCAGGTTTGTTACACAGGTATACATGTGCCATGGTGGTTTGCTGCACCTATCAAGCTGTCATCTATGTTTTAAGCCCCGCATGCATTAAGTATTTGTCCTAATGCTATCCCTCCCCTTGCCCGCCGTCCCCTGACAGGCCCTGGTATGTGATGTTCCCCTCCCTGTGTCCATGTGTTCTCATTGTTCAACTCCCACTCATGAGTGAGAACACGCGGTGTTTGGTTTTCTGTTCCTGTGTTAGTTTGCCGAGATGATGGTTTCCAGCTTCTTCCATGTCCCTGAAAATGACATGAACTCATTCCTTTTTATAGCTGCCTAGTATTCCATGATGCATATGTGCCACATTTTCTTTATTTAGTCTATCCTTGATGGGCATTTGGGTTGGTTCCAAGTTTTTGCTGTTGTAAATAGTGCTGCAATAAACATATGTGTACATGTGTCTTTAGAGTAGAATGATTCACAATCCTTTGGGTATATACCCAGTAATGTGATTGCTGGGTCAAATGGTATTTCTGATTCTAAAAGTCTTAAAATATCCTCTAAAGCAGATTTCAAAATACAACATCCATGAGTCCGCAGGAGACCTGCTCACAGACGGCATCTGTAATTTACAGGAAGATGACGCTGACACTGGCTTAACCATGCACTTAGCACACCACAGTTACAGTGAAAATCCAATTTTGTGCCAAAAGTGGGAAATAAATGGAGGCGTAAGTGTTTGCTTTAGGAGACTTTATTTGATTCATGTAAATAGAAAATGGTTTTATTACATGAAAATAAGATTTAAAGTGGTCACTGTGAGGAATCGCCACACTGTCTTCCACAATGATTGAACTAATTTACACTCCCACCAATGGTGTAAAAATGTGCCTGTATCTCCATATCCTTTCCAGCATCTGTTGTTTCCTGACTTTTTAATGATTGCCATTCTAACTGGCATGAGATGGTATCTCATTGTGGTTTTGATTTGCATTTCTCTAATGAGCAGTGATGATGGGCTTTTTTTCATATGTTTGTTGACCACATAAATATCTTCTTTTGAGAAGTGTCTGTTCATATCTTTCACTCTCTTTTTGATGGGTTTTTGTTTCTTGTAAATTTGTTTAAATTCCTTGAGGATTCTGGATATTAGACCTTTGTCAGATGGATAGATTGCAAACATTTTCTCCCATTCTGTAGATTGCCTGTTCACTCTGATAGTTTTTTTGCTGTGCAGAAGCTCTTTAGTTTAAGTGTTTATTTTATANT
>NW_016819806.1:0-2590 GCF_001698545.2 Rhinopithecus bieti | reverse complement strand
CTCTAACGAACACTAAGTAAAATTACGAGCTCTACATTCTCTTGTAAGCTTTCTTTTTCTGTTATAGTTGAGCAACTTTGTTGACATTTTTATTTTTATTTTTTATTATTTTTTTGAGACGGTGTCTCCCTCTGTCACCCAGGCTGGAGTGCAGTGGTGCGATCTCAGCTCACTGCAAGCTCCACCTCCCAGGTTCCCGCCATTCTCCTGCCTCAGACTCCCAAGTAGCCGGGACTACAGGCGCCTGTCGCCACGCATGGATAGTTTTTTTTGTAGTTTTAGTAGAGACAGTGTTTCACCGTGTTAGCCAGGATAGTCTTGATTACCTGACCTCATGATCCACCTGCCTCAACCTCCAAAAGCGCTGGGATTACAGGTGTGACCCACCGTGCCTGGCCTAGTTGTAGCTCTTATGTTTAGATCTTCGATCCATTTTGAGTCAATTTTTGTGTGTGGTGTAAGATAAGTGTCCACCTACATTCTTCTGCATGTAGATAATCCGGTTTTCCCAGCATTATTTGTTGACAAGACTCTTTCCCACTGAATGATCCTGACACTTTGTTGCAAATCACTTCCTGATATAAGCAAGAGTTTATTTCTGAACTCTCTGTTCTCTTTCAGTGCTCTGTTTTTATGCCAGTAAAACACTTTTTTATTTTATTTATTTAGCTTTTTGAGGTGGAGTTTCACTCTTGTTGCCCAGACTGGAGTGCAATGGCAGAATCTTGGCGCACTGCAACCTCCGTCTCCTGGACTCGAACAGTTCCCCCACCTCAGCCTCCCAAGTAATTGGGACCACACATGTGCACCATCACACCTGGCTAATTTTTTTATTATTTGTAGGGACGAGGTCTTGTTATGTTGCCCAGCCTGGTCTCGAACTCCTGGGCTCAAGAGACCCTCCTGTCATGGCCTCTCAAAGCTCTGGCATTACAGGCATGAGCCACCATGCTTGGCTTTAGGTTAGTTTTTAAAATCCAATTTGTCAATCTTTGTCTTTTTTTTTCGAGACAGAGTATCGCTCTGTCACCCAGCCTGGAGTGCAGTGGTATGATCTTGGCTCACTGCAACCTCCACCTAGTGGGTTCAAATGATTCTCCTGCCTCACCCTCCAGAGTAGCTATTGCAGGTGCCTACCACCACGCCTGGTTAATTTTTTTTTTTTTTTTTTTTTTTTGTATTTTTAGTAGAGACGGGTTTTCACCATGTTGGCCAGGTTGGTCTCGAATACCGAACCTCAAGTGATCTGCTCTCCTTAGCCTCCCAAAGTGCTGGGATTACGGTCATGAGCCACTGCACCTGGCCAGTTTTTGTCTTTTATTTGCTGTATTTAGGTATTTGGGTCATTTACATAATTACAGATGTTGTCAGAGTCCCATTTATTTGGGGGTAGTGGGGGGACAGAGTCTTACTCTTGCCTAGGCCGGAGTGTAGTGGCTCAATGTTGGCCTACTGCAACCTCTGCCTCCTGGGTTCAAGCAGTTCTTGTGCTTCAGTCTCCCAAGTAACTGGGATTACAGGCATGTGCCACCATGCCCAGCTAATTTTTGTATTTTTAGCTAGAATTACAGGCCTCAGCCACCATGCCTCTTTCAAGTTTTTGTTTTTCGATTGCTCTTTATTCTGCTTTCTTTTGGGTTACTTGAACATTTTGGAATTCCATTTTTCTTGTATTTTTTTTCCTACCCCAATTCACTATGCCAAAACCATTTTTCTTTATTGTGTTTTATATCTGTTTATTTTAGTTCCTTGATATTGTTTGGATATTTGTTCCACTGAATTTTTTTTTCTTCTTTTTTGTGACAAAGTTTTGCTCTTGTTGCCCAGGCTGAAGTGCAGTGGCGTGATCTCAGCTCATGGCAACCTCGGCCTCCCAGGTTCAAGTGATTCTCCTGCCTCAGCCTCCTAAGTAGCTGGGATTACAGGCATGTGCCACCACACCAGCTAATTTTAGTAGAGATGAAGTTTGTCCATGTTGGTCAGGCTGTTCTCGAACTCCCGACCTAAGATAATCCACCCACCTCAGCCTCCCAAAGTGATGGGATTACAGACATGAGCCACTGTGTCTGGCATTTTTTGGGGGAGGCCAAGATGGGTTAGTCACCTGGGGTCAGGGTTTGAAAACAGCCTGGCCAACATGGCAAAACCCCGTCTCTGCTAAAAACACAAAAATTAGCCAGGCATGATAGTGGCACCTGTAATCCCAGCTACTCAGGAGGCTGAGGCAGGAGAATCGCTTGAATTTGGGAGGTGGGCTGAGGTCATGCCAGTGCACTCCAGCTTAGGCAACAGAGCGAGACTCCATCTCCAAAAACAAACAAAAAACCACCACAAACAAACAAAAAAAGTTTTTTTCAGTTAATTCTGATTCTTATTTCTAATATCTGTGAGATATTAGAAATAAGATATATCGATGTTTACATTTGTTTATTGCCTTTTTCCATTCAATTTGAAATCTTCCCAATTCTTGGTGTCTTTTTGGTATCACAAATAACTTTTGATTGAAACCTGCGCATTTTTGTATTGTCATGAGACTATGCAGCTTAAACAACTGTTTTAACTCTTACACTGATCTAACAGGGGTAGAGTG
>NW_016819805.1:0-1282 GCF_001698545.2 Rhinopithecus bieti | reverse complement strand
TGCCACCAATTTTTCAAAGTCTCATCTGCTGCTAACATGCACAGCACCTCCACATGAATTAGAAGAAGGTGCTCAAAAAGGTGAGTGGAGGAGGGGCTAGATTTCAGCTCCCTCATCCTCTTGTCTGGATGCTCTAGAGCAGTGCATAAACTGGCCAACCGTACCTGGCTGCTACACTAGTTAAGGGTGTATGTATGTAAGTGTGAATGCCCGCATGTCACACACCCGTGTACACATCAAGCATGGCTGGCTGCAATGGGATCCACGTCCTGCCTGAACTCTAGGAGCCACCGAGCATCCCCGCATCAGAGGGAGGGGAAGCGGCAGGGGCCTCTATAGAGTTTCTTGGTCCAACTGCAGTCAGGACCATCTCACCCCGATGCTGGCCACTCCACAGTGACAGGGGACACTGCACAGGTGCAGAGGGCAGACACCCTGGACACCCCTGCCCAGATGCAACTCTGGCTGGGGGAGGAAAGAGCTAAGATGTGGCTGCACTGACCCCCCACTCAACCCTACCCAGCCCTGAGTCACCTCCAATGCTGTTCCCCCAGGCCAGCAGCGTGAGCCCGAGCACAGTGTTGCTTAGCCGGAAGACCACGCCCAGGGACCGCAAGATGTTCACCACCTCTGTGGCGGCCGCATTGATCCACAGAGCGCTGGTCAGAAAGCCCAGGAAAGCAAAGAGCTGCGGAGGGAATGGTTTGCTGTGGGACCAAGGCCAGCCCCAACAGGGACACAGCCTCAGTTCCTCACCTGTGAAATGGGATAACAGTATCTACCTCATGAGCTTATTATGAGTATAAAACACGTTATTATATGCATTGGTGCCTGCACATAGTTAGTGCTCAATAAAACGTGAGTTCAATATTATTTTCTTTTTTCCTTAATAAACTCCCTTTCAGGCCAGGCATAGTGGCTCACGCCTGTAATCGCAGCACTATGGGAGGCCGAGGTGGGCAGGTCACCTGAGATCAGGAGTTCAAGACCAACCTGGCCAACATGGTGAAACCTTGTCTCTACTAAAAATACAAAAATTAGTCGGGCTGGTGCCACACACCTATAATGCCAGCTACTTGAGAGGCTGAGGTGGGAGAACCGCTTGAAGCTGGGAGGCAGAAGTTGCAATGAGCCTAGATCGTGCCAGTGTACTCCAGCCTGGGCGACTGAGACTCTGTCTCAAAAAAAAAAAAAAAAAAAAAAAAAAAAAAAAAAAATCCTCCCTTTCAAATACTAAAAAAAAAATATTATTTTGTCTGGAAAGGGTTCCTTATCACTTTCA
>NW_016819804.1:5469-8745 GCF_001698545.2 Rhinopithecus bieti | reverse complement strand
TTAAGTCTATGGTGACAAAGGAAATTTCCTAAGATAAAAACTAGAAAGAAAGTTTCTGATAAACTTCTTTGTGATGTGTATATTAATCTAACAGAATAACACGATTTATTTCATGGAGCAGCTTTCTAACACTGCTTTCATGGAGTCTCCAAAGGGATATTTTGGAGCGAGTTGTGTCCTATGCTGAAAAAGGAAATATTTTCAGATAAAAACTAAAAGGAAACTTTCTGAGAAACTGCTTTGTGACTTGTGAATTCATCTGGCAGAATTACACCGTTCTTTTCATGGAGAAGTATCCTACCAGATTTGTCATGCAATCTGCAATGGGATATTCCAGAGCGCATTGAATAACTTGGAGGAAAAAGAAATAGCCTTACATAAACACTAGAAAGAAGCTTTCTGAGAAACTGCTTTGTGATGTGTGAAATCATTTCACAGAGTTACACCACTCTTTTTATGGAGCAGTTTGGAAGCACTGTTTTTGGGTAATATGAGAAGGGATATTTTGAATTGCATTGAAGCCTATGGTGACAAAGGAAATATCCTCACATAAAACTATAAAGAAGCTTTCTGAGAAACTGTTTTGTGACGTGTGAATTCATCCCACAGTGTCACACTATTCTTTTATTGAGAAGTTTGCTAACACTGTTTTCTATGAATCTACAATGGGATTTTTTGGAGCCCATTGAAGCCTATGGTGTCATAGGAAATATGTTCATAGAAGAAGAAGAAAGCTTTCTGAGAAATTGTTCTGTGATGGGTTAATTCGTCCAACAGAGTTACACGATTCTTTTCATGAATCAGTTTGGTAGCACAGTTTATAGGGAATCTGAAAAGGGATATTTTGGATTGCATTTTAGCCTATTTTAACAAAGGAAATATCCTCAGATGAAAACTAGGAAGAAGGTTTCTGAGAAAGTTCTCTGTGATGTGTGAATTCATCTCACGGAGCTTCAGCTTTGTTTTCATGGAGCCGTTTGCTAACACTGTTTTGTCGAATCTGCAAAGGGATAATTTGGAGTACATTGTGGGCTATGGTGAAAACTAAATATCCTCAGATAAAACTAGAAAGCAGTTTTCAGAGAAACTGCATTGTGATGTGTGAATTAATCTCACACAGTTACACCCCACTTTTCATTGAGCAGCTTGCGAACGCTGTTTTGTGCAATCTGCAAAGGGATATTTGGGAGCATATTGAGGCCTAGAGTGAAAAGGAAATATCCTCAGAGAAAACTAGAAAGAAGCTTCCTGAGAAACTTCTTTGTGATTTGCAAATTCAAATCACAGAGTTACACTTTTCTTTCCATGGAACAGTTAAATAACACTATGGAATCTGCAATAGGATATTTTGGAGCACATTGAAGCCTATGGTAACAGGAAATATCCTCAGATAAAACTAGAAAGATGCATTCTGAGAAACTGCTTTGTGACGTGTGAATTCATCTCACAGAGTTACACCATTCTTTTCATTAAGCTGTTTAATAACACTGTTTTCACGGAATCTGCAATAAGGTATATGGGAGTGCATTGAAGCCTTTGGTTAAAAGGAAACATCCTCAGATAAAAAACAAAACAAGCTTTCTGAGAAACTGCTTTGTGATGTGTGAGCTTGTCTCACAAAGTTACACTGTTCTTTTCATTTATCAGTTTGCCAACACTGTTTTCTTGGAATATGTAAGGGGATATCTCGGAGAGCATTGAAGCTTATGGTGACAAAGGAAATTTCTTCAGACAAAACTAGATAGAAGCTTCTTGAGTAACTGCTTTTATTTGTGAATTTATCTCACAGAGTTACATTGTTCTTTTCATTGAGCCATTGGATCACACTCTTTTCATGGAATCTGCAAAGCGATATTTCGGAGCGCTTTGAGGCCTATGATGACAAAGGAAATATCCTCAGATAAAACTAAGAAGAAGCGTTCTGAGATACTGCTTTGTGATGTGTGAGTTCATGTCACAGAATTACATGAGCCTTTTCTTGCAGCAATTTTCTAACACTGGTTTCAAGGAATCTGCGATAGTATACTTGGGAGCTCATTGAAGCCTATGGTGACAAAGGAAATATCCTCAGACAGAAACCAAAAGAAACTTTCTGAGAAACTGCTTTGTGATTTGTGAATTCATCTCACAGATTTTCACCTTTCTTTTCATGGAGCAGTTTGCTCACACCATTTTGTGGAATCTGCAAAAGTATATTCGTGATTTAATTGAAGCCTATGGTGAAAAGGATATATCCTCAGACAAAACTAGAAAGAAGCTTTCTGCAAAACTTCTTTGTGATGTGTGAATTCATCTCATGGTGTTACACTGTTCTTTTCATGGAGCAGTTTGGTAACACTGTTTTGGGGAATCTGAGATGGTATATTTTGGATTGCTTTGAAACCTGTGGTGACAAAGGAAATATCCTCAGTTAAAACTAGAAAGAAACTTACTGAGAAACTGCTTTGTGATGTCTGAATTCCTGTCTCAGAGTTACACCGTTCTTTTCGTTGAACTGTTTGATAACATTGTTTTCGTGCAATCTGCAATGGACTATTTGGGAGCACATTGAGGCCTATTTTGAAAAGGAAATATCTTCAGACAATAATTTGGTAGAAGCTTCCTGAGAAACAGCTTTGTGATTTGTGAATTCATCTCACAGAGTTACAGCTTTCTTTTCCTGGAGCAGTTTGATAGCACTGTTCTCGGGGATTCTGAGAAGAGGTATTTTGGATGGCATTGAAGCCTATGGTGACAAAGGAAACATCCTCAGATAAATACTAGAAAGAAGCTTTTGCAGAAACTTCATGATATGTGAGTTCATCTCACAGGTTTACATCTTTCTCTCCATTTTGCAGTTTGCTAACACTGTTTTCATGGAATCTGCAAAGGTATATTTGGGAGTGCATTGAGGCCTCTGGTGAAAAGGAAATATCCTCAGACAAAAAATATAAAAGAAGTTTACTGAGAGACGGCTTTGTGAATTCATTTCAAGAGTTTCACGATTCTTTTCATGGATCAGCTTGGTAGCACTGTTTTGGGGTATCTGAGAAGGGATATTTGGGATTGCATTGAAGCCTGTGGTGACAATGGAACTGTCATCAGATAAAACGAGAAAGAAACTTTCTAAGAAAGTTATTTGTGATGTGTGAATTCATCTCACAGAGGAACACTTTTCTTTTCATGGAGCCGTTTGTTAACACTCTTTTCATGGAATCTTCGAAGGGATATTTGGCAGTGCATTGGGCAATATGGTAAAAGACTAAATATACTCAGATAAAACTAGAAAGAAGGTTT
>NW_016819804.1:0-2612 GCF_001698545.2 Rhinopithecus bieti | reverse complement strand
TGTCGCATAAAGTTTCAGCTTTTTTTTTTTTTTCATGGAGCAGTTTGCGAACACTATTTTCGTGGAATCTGCAAATGGATATTTGGGAACACATTGAGGCCTATGGTTAAAAAGGAAGTATTCCTAGATAAAAACTAGAAAGAAGCTGTCCGAGAAACTGCTTGGTGATGGGTGAATTCATCTCACAGAGTTACACTCTTTTTTCCATTGAGCAGCTTGTTAACACTGTTTTCATGGAATCTGCAATATGATATTTCGGAGCGCATTGAAGCTTATGGTGATAAACGAAATATCCTCAGACAAAAACTAGAAAGAGGCTTTCTGACACACTTCTTTTGATTTGTGAATTCATCTCACAGAGTCACAGCTTTCTTTACATGGAGCAGTTTGCTAACACTGTTTTCATGGAATTTGCAAAGGGATATTTGTGAGTGCATTGATGCCTATGGTACAAAAGGAAGTATCCTCAGATAAAAATTGGAAAGAAGCTTTCTGAGAAACTACTTTGTGATGTGTGAATTCATCTCACAGAGTTACACTGTTCTTTTCATTGAGCAGTTTGATAACACTGTTTTTGTGGAATTGACAATAGAATATTTGGGAGCACATTGAAGCCTATGGTGACAAAGGAAACACCCACATATAAAAACTAGAAAGAAGCTTTCGCAGAAACCGCTTTGTGATGTGTGAATTCATCTCGCAGAACTACACTGTTTTTTTCATTGAGCAGTTTGATGACACTGTTTTCATTGAATTTGCAATGGGATATTTCAGAGCACATTGAAGCTTATACTGATGAAGGAAATATCCTCAGACAATAACTAAAAGGAAGCTTTCTCAGAAATTGCTATGTGATTTGTGAATTCATTACACAGAGTTACACAATTCTCTTCATGGAGAATCTGAGAAGGGATAATTGGGATCACATTGAAGCCTATGATGGCAAAGGAAATATCCTCAGAAACTGCTTTGTGACGTGTGAATTAAACTCACAGAGCACACAGTTCTTTTCATTGAGCAGTTTGCTAATCCTGTTTCTGTGCAATCTGCAAAGGGATATTTGTGGGTATTCATCTCACAGAGCTGCACCATTCTTTTCAATGAGCAGTTTGATAACACTTTTCTTGTGGAATCTGCAATAGGATATTTGGGAGGGCAATGAAGCCTGTGGTGAAAAAGGAAATATCGTCAGATAAAAACCGCAAAGAATCTTTCTGAGAAACTGCATTCTGTTGTGTCAATTCATCTCACAGAGTTGCATTCTTCTTTTCATTGAGCAGTTTGTTAACACTGTTTTCTTGGAATCTGCGATGGGATATTTTGGACTGTATTGAAGCTTATGGTGACAAAGGAAATATCCTCAGACAAAAACTAGAAAAAAAAGCTTTCTGAGAAACTGCTTTGTGATTTCTGAGTTCAGCTCAGAGAGTTACAGGATTCCTTTCATGGAGCAGTTTGGTAGCACTGTTTTGGGGAATCTGAGAAGGGATATTTTGGATCTCCTTGAAGCCTATGGTGACAGTGGAAATATCCTCAGATTAAAATTATAAAGAGGCATTCTGAGAAACTTATTCATGTTGTGGGAATTCATCTCTAAGTGTTACCCCTTTCTTTTCATGAAGTAGTATGCTAACACTGTTTTCGTGGAACCTACAATGGCATATTTGGGAGCATATTGAGGCCTATATTGAAAAGGTAATATCCTCAGATAAAAGCTAGACAGAAGCTTTCTGAGAAACTCCTTTGTGAAGTGTAAATTCATCTCACAGAGTTACACTGTTCTTCTCATTGAGCAGTTTGCTAACACTGTTTTCTTGGAATGTGCAATGGGATATTTCAGGGAGCATTCATGCTTGTGGTGACAAACTAAATAACATCATATAAAACTAGAAAGAAGCTTTCTGAGAAAACATTTTGTGATATGTTAATTCATCCCACAGAGTTACATGACCCTTTTCATGGAACAGTTTACTAGAAGTGTTTCTGGGGAATCTGAGAAGTGATATTTTGGATCGCATTGAATCCTATGGTGACAAAGGATATATCCTCATATAAAACTGGAAAGAAGGTGTCTGAGAACCCGCTTTGTGATGTGTTTGTTCATCTCACAGAGTTACACCTTTCTTTTCTTGGAGCACATTACAATCACTGTTTTCGTGGAATCAGAAAAGGGATATTTGGAAGTGCATTGAGGTCTATAGAGAAAAGGGAAATATTCTCAGATAGAAACTAGAAAGAAGCTTTCTGAGAAACTTCTTTGTGTTGCGTGAATTCACCACACAAGGTTACACCTTTCTTTTATGGAGCAGTTTGCTAACACTGTTTTGTGGAATATGCAAAGGAATATTTGGGAGCATATTGAGGCCTGTGGTGAAAAGGAAATATCCTCAGATAAAACGAGAAAGAAGTTATCTGAGAAACTGCTTTATGATGTGTTAATTCATCTCACACAGTTACACGATTCCTTTCATGGATCAATTTGGTAACACTGATATTTGGGAATCTGAGAAAGGATATTTTGAATTGCATTGAACCTATGGTGACAAAGGAAATATCCTCAGATAAAACTAGAAAGAGGCTTTCTGAGAAAGTTCTTTGTGATGTGTGAATTC
>NW_016819803.1:0-1018 GCF_001698545.2 Rhinopithecus bieti | reverse complement strand
CACCAAGCAGTTTCTCAGAAAGATTGTCTCCAGTTTCTATCTGACTATATTTCCTCTTTCACCATAGTTTCAAAAGTGATCCCAAATATCCCTTCGTGGATCCATCCACGAGGCTGTTTCCAAGCTGCGTAATGTAAAGAAAGCTTCATCTATGTGAGATGAATATACATAGCAAAAAGCTGATTCACGGAAAGCTTTTCCCGTTTTATCTGAAGATATTTCCTTTTCACCATAGTCCAAAATGTGCTCCCGAAGGTCTTTTCTTGGATCCGTCCATGACAGTTTCCAAGCTGCATACTGTAAAGAAAGCTTTATCTATGTGAGATGATTACACATATCACAGAGTATTTTCCTAGAAAGCTTCTTTCCAGTTTTTGTCTGAGGCTGTTTGCTTTTCACCATCGGCATCAGCATGCTCCTGAATATCACTTGGTACCTGTTTCTCCAAATGGGTTTCCCCGACGCTGTATTAGAAGAGAGGTATAACACTGAGACTGGAATGCACACTTCACAAAGCAGTTCCTCGGAAAGCTTCTCTCCAGTTTCAGTTTGAACATATTTCCTTTTTCACCGTTAGCCTCAAAGTGCTCCTGAATATCTCATCACACGGTAAACACACACAGGGCTAGAAAACTGCTCAATGTAAAGCGAGGCTTATCTGACTGAGAGGAATAAAGACGACACAGAGCAGCTTCACAGAAAGCTTCCTTCTGGACTTTACCAGAGGATATGGATTTCTCCATATTCTAAGGATCGTTCCCAAATGTCCTTCCTCAGATTCCACAAAAACAGTGATTTCAAGCTGCTACATCCAAAGAATGGAGAACTCTAGGAGACGAATATACACATTGCAAAGCAGTTGCTCAGAACGTTTCTCTGCAGGTTTCATTGGAAGGCGTTTCCTCACTCACCACAAGGCTCTGGGCTTCACTAAATATCCCTTTCCAGATCTTTAAAGACAGAGTTTCGAAACTGGGCAACATAGAGTATGTATTAACTCTGTGAAGTGAATGCGCAT
>NW_016819802.1:0-911 GCF_001698545.2 Rhinopithecus bieti | reverse complement strand
GGATTTCCTTCCCCCTTGCGCTTCACAGGTGAGGCGATGCGTCGCCCTGCTTCAGCTACCGCAGGTCGGGCTGCAGCAGCTGATCAGCACCGATTGTCCGGCACTCCCCAGTGAGATGACCCCAGTACCTCAGTTGAAAATGCAGAAATCACTGGTCTTCTGTGTCGCTCGCGCCGGGAGTTGGAGACTGGAGCTGTTCCTATTCGGCCATCTTGCTCCACCCCTTCCGGTATTAGTTTTAAATAACTTGTTATCATAATAGAATTTTTTTGTAAGCCTTGGAGCACAAAGCAAAAACTTACAATAGATACACTAAAATAAAAGTGACAAATTAAAATATATTACCAGAGAAAATTGCTTAACCACAAAGGAGGATATTAAGAAAGAAAGAGAGGAAAAGAGAAGACATTAAGAAAGAAGGATAAGAAGAGAGAAGCAAGAAAACAAGTAGAAAGCAAGTAACAAAATGGTGGTAGTTAGTCCTTACCTATTAATAATAACATTGAATATAAATAGACTGAATTCCCCAATAAAAGATATAGAGTGGTTGAATGAATTAAAAAGCAAGTCTCAACTATATGCTGCCAACAAAAACTCACTTTACCTATAAAGACACACATAGACTAAAACTAAAGAAATGGAAAACATATTCCATGCAAATGAAAACCAGAAAAGAGCAGAAGTGGTTATACTTATTTCAGATGAAATAGACTTTAAGCTAAAAACTATAAAAGGAAACAAAGAAGGTAATTGTATAATGATAAGGGGGTCAGTTCAACAAGCTAATATAACAATATAAACATAGATGCACCCAATACCAAATAAGTAAAATATATTTATATATTATATATAAATATTTATATATAAAATATATAAAACAAATAATAAATCTAAAAAGAGAAATAGACTGC
>NW_016819801.1:0-912 GCF_001698545.2 Rhinopithecus bieti | reverse complement strand
AGAACGCAAAAGCACTCTCCTTATCTACCTTGGTCGTTCACCCACGGCACCTGCTAAGGCTCACTCAGGGCTACTATACTGCCCAAATTTCAGGGATGCCATGCCCATCAGAATCTGTATGGGCGGTGCTCTCCATTCCTTTTATTGTACTTACGCTGTTGTATATTAACCTGTGGTCAAGTTTTTGGTACATTACCCTGTAGTCAATGAAACACTTGAATGTTTAAACCTAACCCCACTGAAATTAGGTTAAAATTTTAGACCTAACCCCACTGAAATTAGGTTCTCGTGTGTGTGTGTGTGTGTGTGTGTGTGTGTGTGTATTTATACTTTAAAAAGACTTTGTAAAGGTTTTCTTTTTACATGAGTAGTTAATATTTTTTAAATTATACTTGAAGTTCTAGGGTACATGTACACAACGTATAGGTTTGTTACATATGTATACATGTGCCGTGTTGGTGTGCTGCACCCATCAACTCGTCATTTACATTAGGTATTTCTCCTAATGCTATCCCTCCCCCATCCCCCCACCTCACAACAGGCCCCGGTGTGTGATGTTCCCCACCCTGTGTCCAAGTGTTCTCATTGTTCAATTCCCACCTATGACTGAGAACATACAGTGTTTGGTTTTCTGTCCTTGCGATAGTTTGCTGAGAATGATGGTTTCCAGCTTCATCCATGTCACTACAAAGGACATGAACTCATCCATTTTTATGGCTGCATAGTATTCCATGGTGTATATGCGCCACATTTTCTTAATCCAGTCTGTCATTGATGGACATTTGGTTGGTTCCAAGTCTTTGCTATTGTGAATAGTGCTGCAATAAACATACGTGGGCATGTGTCTTTACAGTAGCATGATTTAGCTCCTTTGGGTATATATCCAGTAATGGGATGGCTGGGTCATATGGT
>NW_016819800.1:22232-24345 GCF_001698545.2 Rhinopithecus bieti | reverse complement strand
GAGACAATTTGACTTCCTCTCTTCCTATTTGAACACACTTCATTTCCTTCTCTTCCCTGATTGCCCTGGCTAGATCTTCCATACTATGTTGAATAGGAGTGGTGAGAGAGGGCATCCTTGTCTTGTGCTGTTTTTCAAAGGGAATGCTTCTACCTTTTACCCATTCAGTGTGATATTGGCTGTGGGTTTGTCATAAATAGCTCTTATTGTTTTGAGATGTGTTCCATCAAGCCCTAGCTTATTGAGTGTTTTTAGCATGAAACAGTGTTGAATTTTATCGAAGGCCTTTTCTGCATCTATTGTGGTAATCCTGTGCTTTTTGTCATTGGTTCTGTTTATGTGATGGATTACATTTATTGATTTTCATGTGTTGAACCAGCCTTGCATCCCAGGCATGAAGCCGACTTGACTGTTGTGGGTAAGCTTTTTAACGTGCCTCTGGATTCGGTTTGCCAGTATTTTATAGAGGATTTTCGCATCGATGTTCATCAAGGATAATAGCCTGAAATTTTCTGTTTTTGTTGTGTCTCTGCCAGATTTTGGTATCAGGATAATGCTGGTCTCATAAAACGAGTTAGGGGGGAATCCTTCTTTTTCTATTGTTTGGAAGAGTTTCAGAAGGAATGGTACCAGCTCCTCTTTGTACCTCTGGTAGAATTTGGCTGTGAATCCATTAGGTTCTGATCTTTTTTTGGTTGGTAGACTATTAATTATTACCTCAATTTCAGAACTTGTTATTGATCTATTTAGGGGTTTGACTCCTTCCTGGTTTAGTCTTGGGAGGGTGTATGTGTCCAGGAATTTATCCATTTCTTCTATATTTTCTAGTTTATTTGTGTAGAGGTGTTTATAGTATTCTCTGATGGTAGTTTGTATTTCTGTGGGATCAGTGGTGATATCCCCTTCATCATTTTGTTGTGTCTATTCGATTCTTCTCTCTTTTGTTCTTTAATAGTCTGCTTAGACTTCTATATATTTTGTTAATCTAAGTATTTTATTTTTGGGCAGTAGTATAAATGTTATTTTAAAATTCAGATTCCACTTGTTCTTTCCTAGTATATAAGAAAACATTTCTTTTTCGTAAATTTACCTTGTATTTTGTACCCTGCTAAAGTTTTTTAGTTTTAAGAGCTGTTTTTTGTTGTTTTTGTAAGTTATTTTATATTTTTTACAAAGACAATTATGTCATCTAAGAACAAAGACTTCCAAATCTGTCCACGGTTTATTTATTATTAAAAAATCTTGTTGTATTAGATTGTATTTCCAGTATAACGTTGAAAAGAAGTAGTGAGAGGGTACATCCTTGCTTTGTTCCTGATATTATTAGAAAAGTTTCTAGTTTGTTATCAATTAACTATGATGTTATTCGTAGGATATTTGTAGATATTCTTTATCGATTTGAAACTCCCCTCTATTTCTAGTTTGCTGCATGTTTTATTAAATAATGACGGTGTTTTGGATTTTGTAAAATATTTTTTATACATTTATTGGTATAATCATGTGATTTTTTTCTCTAATCTGTTGATGTGACAAATCACATTGGTTTTCAAATATTGAACTAGCCTTGCAAACCAGAAAAAAAAATCTTGGTTGTGGTGTATAAGTATTTTTACATGCTCTTAGCTTTTATTTGCTAATATTTTATTGAGAATTAGTATTCGGTATTTTGTGAGACATATTGGTCTGCAGTTTTTGTTTTGTTTTTGTTTTTGTAATGTCTTTGTCCAGTTTTAGTATTGGTAATCCTGGCTTCATTGAACAAGTTAAGAATAATCCTCTCTGTCTTCTGGAGGAGATTATAGAAAATTGATATAAGTTCTTCCTTCAATGTTTGGTGGAATTCTCCAGTGAACCCATCTGTGTCTGAAGTGTTGTATTTTATAAGGTTATTAACTATTGATTCAATTTCTATAATAGTTTTAAACCTATTCATACAATCTATTCTTTTTTTTTTTTTATACTTTAAGTTCTAGGGTACATGTGCATAACGTGCAGTTTTGTTATATATGTATACTTGAGCCATGTTGGTGTGCTGCACCCATCAACTCGTCAGCACCCATCAATTCATCATTTATATCATGTATAACTCCCAATGCAATCCCTCCCCCCTCCC
>NW_016819800.1:11894-18501 GCF_001698545.2 Rhinopithecus bieti | reverse complement strand
TTTTTTTTTTTTTTTTTTTTTTTTTTTTTTTTTTTTTTTTTTTTTTTTTTTTTTTTTGGTTTGTTTGTTTCCTACAGTGGAAACCTAGAAGAGTGATTTTAGATATTTCTATTTTTTCTGATACATGCATTTAATGCAATAAATTTCCCTTGTAGTGCTGCTTTCATTACATCTCACAAATTTTGGTAAGTTCTATTTTCATATCCATTTAATAGAAAATATATTTACATTTCTCTTGAGATTTCTTCTTTGATCCATGTGCTATTTAAATTCTGTTGTTTAGGTAGGCATCGTGGTGCATCCCTGTAATCGCAGCTGCTACTGGAGAGGTTGAAGCACGGTGACCATGTGAGCCCAGGAAGTCAAGGCTGAAGTGAGCTATGATTGTGCCAGTGCTCTCCAGCCTGGTGACAGAGAAAGACCTCATCTCTCTAAAAATTAGTGTGTTTTTAATCTCTAAGTATTTTGGGAATATGGGTTTATAAACATTGCATTATGATTTAGGAGATGAATTGTATCTATTTTAATAATATAGCTCTTGTCACACTTATCTCTGATTCAATCCTGATCTCTTTTTGGGAAACATTTGAGTACATTTTGACTTCTGTTTGGCCCACCTCTATGCATGTGTAGAAGTATGCTCATATGCCTGAAGAAACAGCATATATAAGCAGAGCCTAGGCCTTGTGTTGAGCCAGGAGGAGTGTATGATGGCATGAATTTGCAAATACAGTTATGGGCTTGCAATAAATATCACATCACTTATTTTAAAAAATCAAATTAAAGTTGATTCTGAGGCTCCTTCCTAACCAAACAATTTTAGTCACTGGGTGTTGCATTTGTGTGTGTGCGTGTGCGTGTGCGTGTGAGAGAGAGAGAGAGAGAGAGAGAGAGAGAGCGAGAGAGAGCAAGAGTGTACAAGGACCTTTTCCCTCCTTTAGAATCTCACAAATATCGTAGGTTGTATATGATTCCTGGAAATCTTGTCCTTTGTTCCTCATAAATGCTATTGACGTGTTCAATGTCTGAATCTATATGGTACCTTGAAGACCTGCTGTATTTCCATCCAAATTTAGCATGAGTATTTGCCAAGTTTGGAAGCTGTTGTGGCTAAGATTCAGCTTCCCTAGGTGTTTTCACTAGATTATATCCTTACTCCTACCAGATCATGCCATTTTTCCAAGGCACTTAAAGAAAACAGGGCATAGGGCCTCTGCTACTTGTGAAACTCCAATTGGTAATCTCCTTTCTGTTTTTGGGAAATTCCATTCTCATTCATCACCCTTGCTTCTCTCTCCTCAAAATCATCCATCCTATTATTTGTTTCCAAGCCAAATCACCTCAGGTTTCTGGAAAAAATAAACTAAGAAGGTTTAATTGTCTGAAAACAGCTTCTTCTTTTAGTACTGAATTTCATCCCTCCCCTGAGACAAGAAGGAACAAGAAAAGGAAAAAATACAGTCAGAACAAAACCCATATGTTTTATTCTGGATTGCCTTGAAAGCTAAGCCTTATTCAAAAGCTTTGCATGCAGATAGTTTGTTTGCAAAGTTATCTCAGATAGTGGTAGTGTAGAACCAGGGAGACTGAAACATGACAGGAGATGAATTCATTATCATTATGCAGAATCATGTTTGCTGCTGCTGCCATGGATAATTTATGTTCAATCTAGATGAAACTTTGAGAGGAGACATATAAAATGCACCTCAGAATGGTTTGCCTAAAGGATATTGTCTGGCCATTGACCTCTGATCTGTATTTAGTTGAGGATTGGGCTGTTGAGTGTTAAACTGTAGTAATTTTCCAATTGAACATGTGTGAATACAGAGTGAGATTCCATAGTTATTCCATGATGTGGTGTCAGAGAAGCCCTGAAACAGAAACTGAGCAATATGTAGGACAGCTGGATATGAGGTGCTGTCAGCATGAAGTGAGATTGAAACTCACACGGTGCTATTAGGCACTGTATGACTCAAATCAGATATGAGGGCAAGACAGTGTGAGGTAGTGCTCAAGATGACTTTTATAGAGTCCGCCCTTTGCACCACTCACAATCTCTTATTTCCTCCATTACATTTTTAATGAAGTAGTTAACTGTCATCTCTACCAAATACAATACATGAAGGCAATTAATGGAACATACTATTGTCCCTGCTGTTGCAACTGGTCTAAAGTCTATGTTGATATTCATTGTCTCACTCTTCTATCTTCAGTTTATTTTTCCCTCACTCTCAGGCATCACTTTAGCTGTTACAGGTTGCTTGTCTGGTGGGATGACCAAAAATTTCAGCCTCAAGGGTTTTGGGCCCTTGGTTGACTTGCTTTTGCCAGGCTGTGATATCTATATCTGTATTTGTTCATTTATCATTATCATGAGGCATGCATGCACAAAGAAATACCCCAGTATCCTTGGGTTTTAAAAATTTCTCTCTACCTCAATCATGCAACAGTAAACCTAGCTCCACAAGGTAATTGGAGTCAGTTTTCCCCAGTAATATTAACTTTTTTTCTGCTTTCTGGTGCCTTTCATAAAAAATTTTCAGATTTCAGATTATATGATACATGGTAGAACTAGTTGATTTCAGATTATACGATACATGGTAGAACTAGTAATCCTGGGTCTAAGAGGGCTAATTTAATTCACCTGCAACAAAGTGGCTGGATGGCATTATACATATCAAGGGCTCAATGTCATCCTCTGCTGCTAGCAGATTGGACATGCAGCACAGAGGTAGCTATCAACTTTTGTGAGGGGAAACTCATGGCTAGCTTTTATTTCTGCCACCAAAGCCACTTTATTCAATGTATCATTCAAAAAGTCCTGGGGTAGCTTAGATGAGAGGCTGGCTGATATCCATAGGATAAATTATCCTGTTCTCTTAGATGTTGAGGAGCTCCTCAACACTAATGTGTGTCAAAAAATTCTTCATCTTTAACCCATTCCATAGGTCATCCCTGCACCTCTATTCTAGACCCCCTTGTCTCCAATTTCAGTCTTGCTATTTCTAGATTTCAGATCATCCAGTGAATACATTTAACACTGCCCAGACATCTGTGGCTATCCATACTTTTGGCCATTTCTTGTTCTTGGCTGTATCAGTTAGCTGTTCCTACAAAATAAATCATCTCAAAACTCAGTTGCTTAAAACAATGAATGTGTATTTTCATTAATAACCCAAAAAAGTGTCAGCTAGATAGTTCTGTTTTCCTGGATCAGGGTTGGTTTATTTCAACCAAGTTTGTTCATGCACCTGCAGTCAACTGGTGGATCAGCTGGGAGATGGCTTGTCTAAGAGGGTCTTACTTATGTGTCTGGTAGTTTGTTGCCTGTTGCCTAGGGCAATTGGGGCTACATAGCAATTATCATCCAGAAGACTATCTCAGACTTCTTCATATGGTGATATCAAGGTTCTGAAAGACAGAAGAGAAGCTTATTGAGTACCAGGCCCAGAATTGGTACTCACGCTGTGTTTAATGAGTCAAACAAATCACCACACCCACTGATTGTCAAGGAGTGGGGAAATGACACGTCTTTTAATGGGAGGAGTTGAAAAGTCAGAAAGAGCAGGGTAAAGAATTTCAGTTATTATTGCAATTAATTAACTATACACTAAGTTTATAACCAGGTGTATTAGTTAAAACTTAACTTCCCTACTTTTGTCCTTTAGAGACATCCATGTATAAGTCACGTAGAGGCAGTAGTAGGCTACTTTTCATTTACAATACATGTTGAGTATTGAGCTTACCAAACTGTGAACCGGCCCTGGAATAGTTCCCCTATTTTCTGACAGCTGCTCATAGAGAACCCCATATGAGGAAGACGCTTCAGAGAAATAGAGGAAGGTGACATACAGTTTGGGCTATCTGCTTGCACAACTTACTTGAGACCTTGAAAACAACAGTCTACTTTATAATGGATTACTGTTGACTTGGTAGATCTGATAATAACCAGCTCATCATGATCTAGTGACATAGTCACTGGATGTCCCTTAGTTTTGTGCTCAGTTTCTATTAGGGTCTGCTAACACACCTAAGTCTGCTTTTCTAATAAGCAGTGCTCTGCTGCAGAAAGCAAGACCTTGTTTTCTGAGATCTGTGCTATGACTGTTTAATTGAGGTTACTAGAGAATCCACATAGCATCCTCATCCACTACAGATGCCTCTAAAACCATCAAATCTACTAGATCATATAGACTGAGCAACAGGACAGCTTTCACCTGATTCTTTTAAAGAGCCTTTTGTGATGTAAGGCATACAATTAAGGCCCAATATTATATACTTCTTTGATATCTGAAACCAGAACGACATCAAAAGGCCTAACTGCAAAATTTTCATCCATATTCTGTCACTGCAGATAATGTCTCCTAGAGAGACCACCCTCCTTAACAAAGGGACTAGGCACAGTTCTTGCTTATCCCAGAGTAACAGGTTTCAGTTATCTGTCAAATTATTCAGACAAATCAATCCCAACCTCTCATGGAAACAGGAGCCACTTCACCTTCTTTACACTACGAAGCCTGACTTCCACAGCCCCTCTTGCTCACTCTGTTCCCAAGTGCAATCCCAACATTGCCCTGAGTCATGTGTAGTGTTCTTTTCCTTTGGCCTATGAGTACATGTGACTAATAAATTTCCATTGATCTTATCTGTGTAGTGTTGTGTATCTGGTCATTCCCCAAACCCTAGGGTCTTCCTTAAAAAACAGGCTAATAGGAGGTAATTAGAACACCCTCTCTTACTGATCAGAACCCCAATCAAAACAGTGCCTTTTGAAACTTTTGATAAATGAGAAGAACAGTTTTTCCAACTGTGGCATATTATAAACTACAGCATTCAATGAGGACTACCAGTTTCTGTATTGATTTCTTACTGGATCTTTGGCAAAGCAAACAAAAACATGAAATGGGGAAAGAGCACCCTATTCAACAAATGGTGCTGAGATAATTGGCAAGCCACACGTAGAAGAATGAAACTGGATTCTCATCTCTCACATCATAAAAATATCAACTCAAGATGGATCAAAGACAAATCTAAGACCTGCAACCATAAAGATTCTAGAAGATAACATCAGAAAAACCCTTCTAGACGTTGGCTTAGGCAAAGACTACATGACCAAGAACCCAAAAGTGAATGCAACAAAAGAAGATAAATAGATAGGACTTAATTAAACTAAAAGCTTCTGCACCACAAACGAAATAATCAGGAAAGTTGACAGACTACCCACATAGTGGGAGAAAATCGTTATAATCTATACATTCAACAAAGGACTAATATCCAGAATCTACAAAGAACTCAAATCAGCAAGATATTAAAAAAACAAACAATCCCATCAGAGCTTTTAAAATGGTATATTTTAAGCACCTTCTTTCTTTTGAGCACCCTGGGCTTTCAAACAACTTGACAATATGGCATTTGTTGCCATGCCTGTGTTGAATCCTGAAAGAATAAAACATAGGGAAAACAATATTGTCAAATCTACTTGCTTCCTCTGAAAATCTTGAGAACCTAACTTTCTTATAAGTGTAGCATCTTTTATTTTGGATTATGATTATGAGTATCCTTTGGAGCTATAATCTGATAACCTTGTTTCTTTTGACTACGGAAGGTAGCAAAAAAATATCTCCCCTCATTTTCAGACTAGATCGGGTGTGTTCAGAGTGGTATGACTGTAGACTTCCCCTCATTTTCTATGGATATAAGTTAAAAGATTCATTAAATGGCTTAGTTTTTATTCAGACCATCTTTACCTTAAGCTTTAGGTGTATTTCAGTTATTTAAAAGTTGTGTTACTATCCTTTCTAAAAACATACATCTATATAAATTTTATATCTATGTGTTAAAATCTGACTTACATAAAGTATAATTATTTTGAACATAGTTGAAGAAAAAGAACACAAACATCATTTTAAATATTTTTAAAAAACCTTTCTAAGACATTTTATTAATTGGAGAATTAATTAGATTGAAAACACTAGATAAAAAATTGAGCATTGACATTTGGGTCACCTAAATGACCAAAACAGATAGAATCTAATGAAGATATTTGAACATATAATTGAAGTGGATAAAATAATTTAGCCAGCAGTCAATTCATAGACTCAAGAAATTAAATACATTTGTAAAATTAAAATTTTATCAATTTGTGATGGAAATAGAAAACCTCCTCCAAAACTTTTTGAACTTTAGTTATTTTATGTTAAATGTCGATAATAATACCTGTTTCAAAGTACGATTGTGAGTAATGTCATGAAATAATGTATTAATTGAATCCAATTTAAATATGAAAAGTAATTTGTAGTCACTCTGTAGTTATGTATTGATTGAATCACTGTGTTAAGCATGACACAAAAGTATATTGTAGCTGTGTTACTTCGGGAAAAATTTATTTTCCATTTTGTTCTGTTGTCCAATAACTTGAAAGATGAGGGAGGAAACATTTGTATTCATTCAAACATTGATCACTATTTTAGAAATGATCTGTGTATGCATCATTTTCTGCTTGAAGGAATATTGGTTGTCAGAATGGTCAGTGTCATCATTGATTTTGTGGTGTCTGTGGAGGCAGGGAACATAAGGAAGCAACCTTACTGTGTGAAAAATAATTAAA
>NW_016819800.1:2722-9711 GCF_001698545.2 Rhinopithecus bieti | reverse complement strand
TGCTTCATAGTGATCCAGGCCAATGATATTCAGATTGTGATCCATGGACCTGAGTTGTTTCATGAACCTCTGCTGGTCCATGAACTGTTGGCTAGTATAGAAATTGAAAACTTTTATAGTGTTTAATAATGTCAAATGTAATACACAGGAGCTTGTATTTTATAGATTTTATTTTTTCTAGTAATTTATTCTTATTATACTTAACAGAAACTGGTCTTTCATTACTGAGAGTCTGAGTCTTGTTGATCTATGCCAAAATGAACCTTAGAAAGTGGCTCGCTGTGTGAGAGATGGTAGATTATACTGCAGATTTTAAGACATTGGGTTTTGTAAGTGTGGATCTTGGCTCTGATTGTTGCTAGGTGCATAATCTTAGGCAAGTTACATAATCTCTCTTTCTGATTTATAAAATGGGCATGATAAATAATGCTTAACTGTTGCAATTGTCATGAGGATTAAACAAATTTATATATGTAAAGTGATAGGAATAGTTCCTGCTATAAATGATGTTCTCAATGAATACTAGCTATTATTTTTAGGGGGGAAACATCTATATGAGAAACTATAATACAGGGTAGATGTGACAAGAGTCATGCTATAGTTACAAATAAATTTCTATGAGTGATGCAGGCTTCACAAAAAAGGAAACATTGGAGTTGATCTTTGAAGAATGAATATGATTTGAGTAAATGGAGAATGGTTGGAGGAAGCTACTTTGAGTAGTAATACTTAATATTGTACAAATAATTTATTTGCTTATAATTTTCTAGAGGAGCTGAGTAGATAATGAGTAATTTTCTGAAAAAAAATATTTCCTATATAAATGGCACTCAGAAATATTTGTAATTTTATAATTCTCATTTTTCTTGATGTAGGTGGTTGGCTCTTTACTTTTTCTAGAGATTTATTGCTGAAAAGCCACAGAGAAGAAGTTTGATTAATTTTTTTTTTATTGTTTTGACCTTCTTGGATTGCTAGATGGGGATTACAAAAGTCTTCAGCAGTGAACCTATTAGACTAACTACATTTATCCTTAAGATTAAGGAACGGATTATTCAAGTGTAATCAAAAGGCAAAACTTTAATTGGCATCTTGCATTTCCAAATTGACCTTGGATTTTGTGATATAAAAGACAAAATGATACTGGGGAAGATGCAGTTGGTCAATGACTTAAAACATATGATTTTGAAATTTTGCTCCATGTTAGTTTTTTATTCAATAAAACAAATGGAAACACTTATACATCTAGAACTGCAGGATCTCCAGCTCTCAGGATGTATCGCTCAGCCTAGTACTACTTACTAGCTATGTTTTGTGTTAAATAGGTTTTCTGTGATGGTCCAGGAATGCAACCACCATTCATAATATTACGATCTCTAAATTCTAAATAACAGTCTTTTGGAATTCCTCTAAGTAATAAAGGTATAATGTGTAGACTTCTCATATCTAATTCCTTAGAAATGTGAAGTACAACTGAGGACCAGATATGGTTCTGTGTTACAAAGAAATACTCATTCCTTAGTAGTTGTGTTTGTATTTTATTGATTTCTATTTTTATATATGTACGCATGTATCTGTGTATGTATTGTAATCAAGCAACAACTGGATAAAATGGATAAGTTCTGGAAATGTTGGAGTAAGAAGGTTACAGAATGTATTCCAATAAATGAAATAAGCATTGCAGAACAAATATGTTAATGTTTTTGTGTTAGAGAAAATAGTTTATTATTCATTACAATTAAGTTATTTGAAGTGTGATTAAGCTTAGGGTTTTTTCCTAAGTTTTTAATTTTAATTATTATGATACATAATGGTTGTGTATATGTATAGGGTACATGTGATACTTTGATACAAGCATACAATGTGTAGTGGTCAAATCAGGGTAATTGGGGTATCTATCACCGCAGTCATTTATGATTTCTTTGTGTTAGGAAAGTTTCAATTTTACTCTTCTGGTTTTATTTATTTATTTATTTATTTATTTATTTATTTATTTTGAGACGGAGTCTCGCTCTGTCGCCCAGACTGGATTGTAGTGGCACGATCTCGGCTCACTGCAACCTCCGCCTGCCGGGTTCACGCCATTCTGCTGCCTCAACCTCCCGAGCAGCTGGGACTACAGGCACCTGCCACCACGCCCGGCTAATTTTTTGTATTTTTAGTTGAGACGAGGTTTCACCGTGTTAGCCAGAATGGTCTCAATCTCCTGACCTCTTTATCCGCCCGCCTCAGCCTCCCAAAGTGCTGGGATTACAGGCATGAGTCACCGCGCCCGGCCTCTTCTGGTTATTTCAAAATATACAATAAATTATTGTTAACTATAGTCGCCCTCTAGAGTTTTTTTGTTTGTTTGTTTGTTTCTGACTGAGGTAGAGCTAAGGGAAGGTAGTATTAGGGTAGTGGTTAAAACCATCGGATTTAAAATTAAACGGATCTGGCTTTAAGTCCCAGCTCTGCTACTTACTAGCAGCGTGGCCTTGTGAATATCAAATGAGATATAAAGGGCTTAGCACAGTACCTGGCCCATTATGAGAGCTCAATTGTCTATTGTTATTTTCTTCACCCTTAAGACTATGTAAGCTTTGTAATCTACTGAATTCAATGAGCAGAAATCATTCAATTCTGCCTCCTAGATTTTCTCTTTATTCCAGACTTCCATGGAGCTGTAGTGTTGCCAACTGTGTCTTACTAACTTTGAAAGAATAATTCATTTTTTTCTTATAGGTTATTCATGCTCATTGCAAAATATTCATAAAATTGGGAAAAATAAAATACATAATTTATAAATAAACACACAAAGAAAAAAACATGAGCAATATTTTGGTGAATATCTTTCCTGGATTTCTCTTTCTATATATTGTTATAACATTTAAAAAACAGGGTAAGAAATCCATTATAAAGGGGAAAGGAAAGGCTTAGCTTCAATTCCAGAGCAACATGGTTCTGTTCCTTTTATGGCAATAAGGCAAAGCTTGTATTCAGGTAGAGCACCACATAAAAGTGGTCTTTGACCAGTGTAAAGTGGCTTGTCTATGCACAGGTCTACAAAGGTCATCCCTCTCTGAGCCTAGAAACTTTCTTTTCTCCAAACATTGAAAAACTTTGGGCTTAATTACAACTTGTCCTTTCAGGCAAACCTTATGCTTGACTAGTACATTTTTTTTTTAACTTCGGTTGATTGAATTCCTCATGAATAATCTAAGAATTACAACCCAATGCAACCACTGACTTTTGCGGCATTAGGCTTAAATGTTTTGTGATGAACTCTTTCCCCACTCCCCTCAGGTTACATTATGATATCAATCTGCCTAAAATTAGGTTTCAATAGTACAAAATAATATACATTTTAATATTGATCCAAAAAGTTTTCATCCACAGTTTAAAATTTCACTAGCGTAAAGGCATGAAAATCTGTTCTTCAATCTTCTCGAAAGTGTGAAATGATTTAAATGTAAAGCATTTATTGCTTTAACTTGTGACTATACAGTTTGATTACCTACTGATAATAACCTGGTGTTTATTCTGCCTGTTCTTTTATTTTTTAATTTTTAATTTTTGTGGACACATAGTAGGTGTATGTATTTATGGGGTACATGCAAAGTTTTGATACAGGCATAAAATGTGAAACGGTCACATGGAGAATAAGGTATCCATCCCCACAAGTATTTATCCTTTGTGCTACAAACAATGCAATTACACTCTTTTGATTATTTTAAAATTTACAATTAAGTTATTACAGTTGTGTTATCAAATAGTAGATCTTACACATTATTTCTAACAATTTTATATATCCATTAACTCTTCCCACATTCCCCCAATCCCTCCATTACCCTTCCCAGACTCTCGTAACCACCTTTCTACTCTCTTTGGCCAAGAGTTCAATTGTTTTGATTTTAAGATCCCACAAAAAGTGAGAACATGTGATATTTGTCTTTCTTTGCCTGGCTTATTTCACTTAACATATTAATCTCCAGTTTCACCCATGTTGTTGAAAATGACTGGATTTCATTCTTTCATTCTTCTTTATGATTGAATAGTACTCCACTGTGTATATGCACCATATTTTCTTTACCCATTAATCAATTGATGGACATTTAGGTTGCTTGTGAATCTTAGCTATTGTGAGTAGTGCTGCCATAAGCATGGTGGTGCAGATATCTCTTTGATGCACCAATTTACTTTCTTTTGTGCATATACCCAGTAGTGGGCTTGCTGGATCTTATAGCAGTCCTATTTTTACTTCTTTGAGAAGCCTACTAGTGTTTCCATTTCTCCACATCCTCACCAGCATGCATTACTTTGTTGTTTTGTTAAAAATGATTTTAACTGGGATGAGATGGTATCTCCTTGTGGTTTTAATTTTCATTTCTCTGATGATTGCTGATACTAAACATTTTTCCATATGCCTGCTGGACATTTTTATGTCTTCTTTTGAGAAATGTCTATTCAGATCTTTTGATCAATTTTAACAGGATTATTTGTTAATTTTTGCTATCTAGTTGTTTGAGTTCTTTATATACCCTGGTTATCAATCTCTTGTCAGTTGAAGAGTTTCCAAATATTTTCTCCTATTCTTTAGATTGTCTCTTCACCCTGGTAATTGTTTTCTTTGCTGTGCAGAAGCTTTTTAGCTTGACATGATCCAATTTGTACATTTTTGCTTTGGTCGCCTGTGCTTTTGAGGTCACATTGAAGAAATCTTCGGCAAGACCAATGTTGGGAAGCATTTCTCCAATTTTTAAAAGTAGTTTCATAGTCTCAGGTCTTAGATTTAAATATTTAATCCATTTAAATTTGATTTTTGTATATGACAATAGGGATATAGTTTCCTTGTTCTGCATAAGGATATCTAGATTTTCCAGCATCTTTATTAAACAGAGTGTCTTTTCCCCAGTGCATATTCTTGGCATCTTTGTCGAAAATAAGTTGACTGTAAATGCATGACTTTTTTTTCTGTTTTTATTGGTCTATGTGTCTGGCTTTATGCCAGTACCATGCTGTTTTGGTTACTATAGCTCTGTAGTATAATTTGAAGTCAGGTAATGTGATGCCCCCAGTTTTGTTTTTTGCTCAGGATTTCTCTGGCTATTGTGGGTCTTTGTGTGGTTTTATGTAATTTTAAAATTGCATTTTCTCTTCCTGTGAAGAATGTTATTAATATCTTTGTAGGTATTACTTTGAATCTGTAGATTGCTTTGGCTAGTATGTACAGTTTAACAATATTGATTCTTCCAATTCATGTTTGCTTTTTACACATAGAAATGATACTGATTTTCCTTTATTTTAGATATACTAGAATGAGGCTAAAGAGAAACATTATTTGCACAGGAAGATGTTGAATTATGTTTTAAATTCAATATAAATTAATATTTTGTTTTGTAATGTATTTTTTGCATTTCTTCATTGTAAAGGAATAATTCATTTATATGTTTTATAAATTTTAACACTATTCATAACTCACAATTATGCATAATGCCATGAATACATTTTCTCCAGTTTAGTATAGTTAAAAAAAACAAAGAATACTTGGTTTTGATTGGTTGTTATTATGCAGAGGACGGGCCTTTATACGTGTAGTTGATTCAATTTGTATCTCAAAGACTCTTTGCTAAGACATACCCTGATTCTCTCACCTTATGTTTATGTCTGGCTTCTGTCATTGGAACCTATTTCTTGCTGGATTCTAGTTAGTCCCACTGGTTGGAAGTGTCTAGGGCTAGAGCGAGTTCTAGTCAATTGTTTTTTCATCTTTTCAGAAATAAAACTTTAATTCAAATAACAGACAAGTATTTATGAGTTCCTACTAAACACTTAGCATTGCTCTCATTGTTATAGGACATATAAAGACATTTTCAAACCAGGTCTTTGCTTTCAGAGGTCTTATAATCTACTTAATGAGGAAAAAATATACATACATGAAATAATAAGTTGACAACAAAGGAGGATAGGAAGCGCTTAAGTGTATGTAACAACTAAGAGCATTTACGCACAGTAATTACTTGATCTAGGCCAGAGTTCCTGTGGAGAAAGGAAGGTTTAATAACTGAAAGAATAGCAGAAAGGGTGTAGGTAGTCAAAGAAAAGGAGACTGGCTTCATAGCTCCCTCAACATTGAAGTCCTAGAGGCTGCAGCATTTTCTGCCTGCTTCTTCCTTTTGCCTTCCACAATAATTTGTTTTAAGCTTCAATGTCGTTAGATACTGCAGAGCTTCTGATTCAAATTAACTACTTTAAGTGATTAGGACAACTTGTAAGTAGGTACTCATTAAATCTTCCAGAAAGTTGCCATAAAGCACTTAGTTTTTGAAAATCTTCTGTATATGTGCAAATTTTTAAAATCTACATCCACCTTCTAGGACTGTGAACTCCTGCAAGACAGTGACAATGACTTCTGTATGTCTCTATTTTACTCAGTAAGTAGCATAAAACAGACAATAAATATTTATTAGATATATATTTTATTTATTTATTAATTCATTTATCATTAATTTTAATTTTCTTATGTGTGCCTTTTAGAGAAAAGTTAGACTGGTAAAATATTTTGGGGGCTGGTGGGAGTATTGTTATCTGATAGCTTGATTAAATGCCTAGTAGCCCAAATTAAAGTACGAGGTGCTATATTAAAAAAACACAGAGATACCACTCTTTTTCATTATGAGAGCTTGTTTATACTTCAGCACATTATATACTAATGGGTGAAAGCAAAAAAAGGATCTTTTGATGGTCGAATAATGGTCTAAATAGAAAGCTGTTCTCACTTTCTTTGACATCTTTGTTATAATATATTTTTTAAAACTTCCACTTCTATTATTTGGTTCTTAAGTGGCTTTCCTAAAAAAAAAAATCACATTTATCTACCAAAGAAAAAAAAAAAAGCTTTGGAATTTCACAGTGAAAAGACAAAGGAATAAAAATGAAAAAGATCCAACCAAAGGTCAGGATCTGATGAATAAAAATACTCTGTTGTATATGACAAGTGTGAGGCACCA
>NW_016819800.1:0-1346 GCF_001698545.2 Rhinopithecus bieti | reverse complement strand
CTCTCTTAAACCTTTTAAGGTGACATTTCTGCAAAAGAATTAGAAAATACTTGCGCTGTGGGAGACTTAAAACCACATATACTTCATTTATCTTTTGTCTGGCAATTGTTATGAGACAGAAAATGTGTATGTCTGTACTTAAAAAATAGAAAAATTACAATTGAATTTTAAAGATACATGCAAATTGTATTTCTAACTTGATATATATACTGTCAGGATGATGTCATGTCACCTTAGATCATAAAGCGATTGAGAACAGGAATCATGTCATGAGGGGAAATCACATAATGGACCATAGTGATCAACCCGATTAAAAGCTGCAAACATTAAAAAGCTGCAAACAAAGAACTATCCTGTGCTGAAAAACACCAGGCAACATGTAGTATTTCAGGAATTTCAGCAGTTGCTCAATGTAAAACTTGCTCCCTGGGGATTTTTTTATTCTGTTTCTCTCAAACAATCACGAATTTACCCGAGAATGGACATTAGTAGATACTGAACTGCTTTATGTTTTGTTTGTTTTACAGAATAGAAAATAAAAAAATAAAGCCTGTATGATAACAGGTGGAAAACAAGAAATTGATGGTAATTATCAAGTCACCGAATGCCATTTATTAGAAGAGATTACTGAATATCATTAAATAATAAGGAAACGAATTCTCCTGAGATTAATTAGCACTTGACAATAAACTTAAGGCTTTTGATGCCCACATTATTTTTGAATATTTTAATATTTTCCAGAAACTTAAAAAAATAATAAATACATAAAATTTCACTGGCCGAATAAAGCCATTATTTATGAGAAACATTTATAACAGGAACTCAGATTCCTTCTTCAACATTTGCACACAGAACTACAACTGAACGCAAAAAATCTGTAACAGATTGAGAGCAGATTGTTGACTATCACATTTTTGGAAGACTGGTTGCTTACTAGTTGACCAAGCCTACCTACTTAAAGTAGCTGAGGCTAAAATGAAAATACTTCAGCTAAAACATTTTAAAATGTTATCCTGGAACACTATTATCATGAAACTCTTCTGTCTTCTGGAAGAGATTCTAAACTATTCAGAGAACAAAGAAGCAACATCATAGTTGCTTGACAGGAGAGGTATTCTTCAGGACTAAACTGATAAGAGAGAAAATACAATTTAACAGATAAAATGACATACATTGGTAACAATGCCTGACTCTGAGTGTAACAAATACTTTGAAATAATATCTTCAAAAATTGAAACAATAACCAGAAAACATCATTTTATAAACTGTTGTGAAACAAAAGCTTCTTATATTCTCCTCTTGCTTCCAAAGAGAAATAGCCATAAATGTTTCTTAAAATAGAGGGA
>NW_016819799.1:0-783 GCF_001698545.2 Rhinopithecus bieti | reverse complement strand
GGCCTCCCAAAGTGCTGGGATTACAGGCTTGAGCCACCGCGCCCGGCCGTCATAAAGTTCTTAATAACTTTTGTTATTATGCTTTTAATGTGGAATCTGTAGTGGTATCACCAGTCTGATTCCCATAAGTGGTAATTTGTGTCTTTTCTCCTTTTGTGATCATTTTGCCAGAGGTTTATCAACGGTATTTATCTTCTCAAAGAAAGAGTTTTAGGTTTCATTGATTTTTCCTTATTATTCTTCTGTTTTATATTTTACTAATTTCCACTCAGATATTTATTATTTTCTTTGTTCTGATTACTTTGGTTTGCATTTGCTATTCTTTTACTCATTTCTTAAGGTTGAAACTGAGATCATTGACTTCAGACCTTTCTTCTTCTTTTCTAATAGGGACTTTAAGTGTTCCCTTCTGATTATTACTTTAATGGTGACCCACAAATTTTGATATGTTTACTCTTCACTCAGTTAAAATACTTAAAATTTTTTCTTTTTATTTGTTCTTTGACACATGGGTTTTGTTTATTTTCCAGATATTTTGGGATTTTTCCTGTTACTAATGCTCATTCAATTTCATATGGTCAGATAGCTTACCTTGTGTAACTTGAATTATATTAAATGTATTTGTTTATAAATGTATTTGTATATCTATTTTTAATTTTTATGGGTACCTAGTATATATGTTCAAATATTAGAAAACTATGCAATGAAAGCTCTGAAATTATATTTGTATATATAACATAGTTTTATATATATAACATATATAACTTTTTTATATTATATATA
>NW_016819798.1:6144-7307 GCF_001698545.2 Rhinopithecus bieti | reverse complement strand
TCAGAAAGTCTCTTACTAGTTTTATCACAGGATATTTTCTTACTCACTACAGGTCTCAATGCAATCCCGAATATCCCTTTGCAGATTCCATGAAAACAGTGTTTCCAAACTGCTTCATGAAAAGAAAGGCTCAACTCTGTGAGAGGAATTCACACATCACAAAGAACTTTCCCAGAAACCTTCTTTCTAGTTTTTTTTCTGAGGATATTTCCTTTGTCACCACAGGTTTAAATGCCATTCAAAATATCCCTTCTCAGATTCACCAAAAGTAGTGCTACCAAAGTGCTCCATGTCCACAATCGTGTAACTGAGTTAGATGAATCAAAACATCACAAAGTGGTTTCTCAATAAGCTTCTTTGTAGTTTTCATCTGAGGATATTTCCTTTCTCAACATAAGGTTCAATGCACTCCGAAAAATCAGATTGCAGTTTCCAAGAAAACAGAGTAAGCAAACTGCTCAATGCAAAGTACAGTGTAACTCTGTGAAATGAATTCATACGTCCACACAGTTTCTTAGAACCCATCTTTCTAGTTTTTATGTCAGGATATTTCCTTTTCAATTTAGGCCTCAATGCACTCCCAAATATTCCTTTACAGATTCCACAAAAACAGTGTTAGCAATCTGCTCCATTTAAAGAATTGTGTGTCTCTGTGAGATGAATTCACACATCATAAAGAATTTTCTTAGAAAGCTTCTTTCTGGTTTTTATCTTAGGACATTTCCTTTGTCACCCTAGGCTTTGTTGTGATCCAAAATATCCCTTCTCAGATTCCCCAAAACCAGTGCTACCAAACTTCTCCATGAAAAGAATAGTGTAACACAGTGAGATGAATTCACATGTCACAAAAGTGTTTCTCAGAACGCTTCTTTCTAGTTTTATCTGAGGATATTTCTTTTCACTGTTTGCCTCAATTCACTTGCTGATATCCCTTGGCAGATTCCAGGAAAATAGTGTTGCAAACTGGTCCATGAAAACTGGTCCTGTGAGATGATTTCACAAATGGCAAAGCAGTTTCTCAGACAGTTTCTTTTTGTTTTTGTCTGAGGATATTTCCATTGTCACCATAGGCTTTGGAGCACTCCAAATATCATATTGCAGATTCCACAAAAACAGTGTTATCAAACTGCTCAATGAAAACAACAGTGTAACTCTGTGAGATG
>NW_016819798.1:0-2032 GCF_001698545.2 Rhinopithecus bieti | reverse complement strand
TATCCCATTGCAGATACCAGAAAACAGTATTAGCAAACTGCTCAATGAAAAGCACAGTGTAACTCTGTGAGATCAATTCACACATCACAAAGCAGTCTCTCAGAAAGCTTCTTTTTGGTGTTTGTCTGAGGATATTTCCTTTGTCACCATAGGCTTCAATGAGCTCCCAAATATCCTGTTGCAGTTTCAAGGAAGACAGGGTTATCAAACTGCTCAAAGAAAAAATGGTCTACAGACGAGAGATGAATTCACAAATCACAAAGAACTTTCTCATAAAGCTTCTTTCTAGTTTTTATCTGAGGATATTTCCTCTGTCAACATAGGCTTCAATGCAATCAAAATCATCCCTTCTCAGATTCCCCTAAAACAGGGCTACCAAATTGATCTATGAAAACAGTCGTGTAACTTTATGAGATGAATTCACGAATTACAAAGCAGTTTCTAAGGAAGATTCTTTCCAACTTTTATTTGAGGATATTTCCTTTGTCACCATAGGCCTCAATGTGCTCCAAAATATCCTACGGCAGATCCCAAGAAAACAGTGTTATCAAACTGCTCAATGAAAAGTACGGTGTAACTCTGTGAGGTGTATTCACACATCACAAGGCAGTTTCTCAGAAAGAATCTTTCTAGCTTTTCTTGGAGGGTGTTTCCTTTTTCATCCTAGGGCTCAAAGTGCTCCCAAATATATCTTTGCAGATTCCACAACAACAGGGTTAGCAAAGTGCTCAATGGAAAGAAAGGTGTAACTGTGAGATGAATTCACAAATCACAAAGCAGTTTCTCAGAAAGCTTCTTTCTAGTTTTTATCTGGGGATATTTCCTCTTACACCATAGGCTTCAATGTGTTCCCGAATATCCACTTGTAGATTCCACAAAAAGAGTGTTAGCAAGGTGAGCCATGAAAAGAAAGGTGTAAATCTGTGAGGTGAATTCACACATCACAAACCTGTTTCTCAGGAAGCTTCTTTCTAGTTTTAGTTTGAGGATATTTCCTTTGTCTCCATAGGCTTCAATGCACTCCCAAATATCCTATTGCAGATTCCACACGAAAAAAGTCTTAGAAAACAGCTCCAAGAAAAGAATCTTGTAACTCTGTGAGATGAATTCACACATCGCAAATAAGTTTCACATAAAGCTTCTTTCTAGTATTTTTCTGGGGATATTTCCTTTGTCACCCTAGGTTTCAATGTGATCCAAAATATCTCTTCTCAGATTCCCCAAAAACAGTGCTAACAAACTGCTCCATGAAAAGAATAGTGTAACTCTGTGAGTTGAATTCACACATCACACAGCTGTTTCTCAGAAATATTCTTTCTTGTTTTCATATGAGGATATTTTCTTTCTCACCATATTCCTCATGCAATCTGGAATATCCCATCGCACATTCCATGAAAAAAGTGTTAGCAAACATCTCAATGAAGAGAACGTGTATCTCTGTGAGATGAATTCACACATCACAAAGCAGTTTCTCGGAAAGTTTCTTTCTAGATTTTATCTGAGGATATTTCCTTTGTCACCGATGGCTTCAACGTTATTCAGAATATCCCTTCTCAGATTTCACAAAAACACTGCTACCAAGCTGATGCTAGAAGAGGATTGTGCAGCTCTGTGAGACGAATTAGCACATCTCAGAACAGTTTCTCAGAAAACTTCTTCCTAGTTTTTATAAGAGGATATTTGCTTTGTCACCATAAGCTTCAATGCGCTCTGAAATATCCCTTTGTAGATTCCAAGAATACAGTGTTAACAAAGTTCTCAATGAAAAGAACAGCATAACTCAGTGAGAAGAATTCACACAAATCCAAAGCAGTTTCTCAGAAAGCTTCTTTTTGATTTTTATCTGAGGATATTTCCTTTGTTAACCTAGGCTTCAAAGCACTGCCAAACATCCCTTTGCATATTCCATGAAAAAAATTGTGAGCAAACTGCTCAATGAAAAGAATGGTGTAACTCAGTGAGATGAATTCACACATCACAAAACAGTTTCTCAGAAAGATTTTTTCTAGTTTTTATCTGAGTATATTTCCTT
>NW_016819797.1:12951-14968 GCF_001698545.2 Rhinopithecus bieti | reverse complement strand
ATTGATGGGTGCTGACGAGTTGATGGGTGCAGCACACCAACATGGCTGTATACATATGTAACAAACCTGCATGTTATGCACATGTACCCTAGAACTTAAATATAATAATAAAAAATTAAAAATTAAAAAAAAAAGCCATCTATGACAAACCCACAGCCAAATTATACTGAATGGGGAAAAGTTGAAAGCATTGCTCCTAAGAACTGGAACAAGATGAAGATGCCCATTTTCACCACTTCTATTCAACATAGTACTGGAAGTCCTAGTCAGAGTGATCAGACAAGAGAAGGAAATAAAGGACATCCAAATGAATAAAGAGGAAGTCAAACTGTTGCTGTTTGCTGATAATGTGATCATATACTTAGAAAACCCTAAAGACTCTTCCAAAAAGCTCCTGGATCTGATCAATGAATTCAGTAAAGTTTCAGGTTAGAAAATTAATGTATACAAATCAGTAGCAGTGCTATACACCAACAGCAACCAAGCTGAGAATTGAATCAAGAACTCCACTACTTTTACTATAGTGGAAACAAACAAACAAACAAAACTTAGAAATATACCTAACCAAGGACGTGAAAGACCTCTACAAGGAAAACTACAAAACACTGCTGAAAGAAATCATAGACAACAGAAATAAATGGAAACATGTCCCATGCCCATGAATGAGTATAATCAATATTGTGAAAATGACCATGCTGCCAAAAGCAATAGACAAATTCAATGCAATTCCCATCAAAATACCATCATCATTCTTCACAGCACTGGAAAAAACAATTCTAAAATTCGTGTAAAACCATAAAAGCCCGCATTAGCCAAAGCAAGAGTAAGCAAAAAGAACAAATCTGGAGGCATCACATTACCTTACTTCAAACTATACTACAAGGCTATAGTCACCAAAGCAGCATGGTACAGGTATAAAAATAGGCACACAAACCAATGGAACAGAATAGAGAACCCAGAAAGAAGCCCAAATACTTACAGCTAACTGATTTTGATAAAGCAAACAAAACATAAAGTGTGGAAAGACACCCTATTCAACAAATGGTGCTGGGATAATTGGCAAGCCACATATAGAAGAATGAAACTGGATCCTCATTTATCACTGTATACAAAAATCAACTGAACTCAAGTTGGATCAAAGACTTAAATCTAAGACCTGAAACCATAAACATTCTAGAAGATAACATTGGAAAAACTTTGCTAGATATTGGCCTATGCAAATAGTTCATGACCAAGAACCCAAAGGCAAATGCAACACAAACAAAGATAAATTGATGAGACTTAATTAAACTAAAAAGCTTCTGCACAGGAAAAGAAATAATCAGCAGAGTAAACAGACAACCCAAGGACTGGGAAAAAATATCCGCAAACTATGCATGTGACAAGGGATGAATATCCAGAATCTACAAGGAACTCAAATCAGCAAGAAAAAAACAATCCCATCAAAAAGTGAGCTAAGGACCTGAATAAACAATTCTCAAAAGAAGATATACAAATGGCCAACAAACATGTGAAAAAATTCTCAACATCACTAATTTTCAGGGAAATGCAAGTCAAAACCACCATGAAATACTACCTTATTCCTTCAAGAATGGCCATAATTTAAAACCAAAGCATAACAAACATTGGCTTTGATGTGGTGAAAAGGGAACACTTTTACACTCCTGGTGGGAATATAAACTACTACAACCGCTATGGAAAACAGTATGGAGATTCCTTAAAGAACTAAAAGTAGATCTATCATTTGGTCCTGCAATCCCACTCCTGGATATTTACCCAGAGTAAAAGAAGTCATTATATGAAAAAGACACTTGCATAGGCATGTTCATTGCAACACAGTTTACAATCACAAATTATACAAATATGGAACCAGCCCAAATGGCCACCAATCAGTGAATGAATAAAGAAAATGTTATATATATATATATATATAGAGAGAGAGAGAGAGAGAGCCATAAAAATATACTGTGTATATATATAACATAGAATATATTATATAATATACTGTATATATACA
>NW_016819797.1:7122-10872 GCF_001698545.2 Rhinopithecus bieti | reverse complement strand
AGGAAGGAAGGAAGGAAGGAAGGAAGGAAGGAAAGGAAAGGAAGGAGGGAAGGAGGAATGATTTTTAATATCAGATTTACAGAGTTAAAAGAATCCTAAAATAAGAAGTCATCAAAACTGTACAGGTCACAGCCCTGCCAGCAACTTGCTGTGTGATCCTGGGCAAATCAGTTGATATGGCCCAGATCTTTACTTCCTTTATCTGTGAAATGATCAATTAAACTAATTGTTCTAGAATGTCTCTTCTGTTCCCCAAATTATTATTCTAGAAACCACTCTCTTTACCATGTTTTAGGAGTGTTATCCACCACATACAATCCAGTCTCTGGAGACAGGAGATAAATTATGAATCCTTATTTTCAGATCAGAAAGTTGGGGGTAAATAAAGGCTAAATGATTTTTCAAGATCCCTCAAGCATTTGGTAGTATAGTTTGTTTTATAATGAAAGATCTTATGACAGATATCCAGATAAGAAACTTTTCCCCTTCCTTTCAGCCCCCAAAAGTGCTTTCAAAATTGGATCCAACAAGGAAAAGAATATATACCCCAATTCTCTTATGCAATCTGCCTTTTGCTTGGTAACATGAGATGAGTTTGACTATCTATAATCAGTGCGTAACAAGTCATCCAGATAAGCTAGTAAGATATAAGGTCTTGTATTGAGCCCTAAAAGTGCTTACCACCTTATTTTTTTTATAGCTGTACGATTCTGTGACCGGTGTAATCTGATCAAGCCAGACCGCTGCCACCACTGCTCTGTCTGTGCTATGTAAGTGACGGCCATATTTCTCCTGAGCTGGGCTTGGCCACTGATGGTTGCCTAGACAACAAAATGACTGATCCTAACATGTAACCATAACTAGATAAGAGCATTTCCTTTCAATCATAATAAGCATATGCCAAAACCCCTCACACGGTTGATGATGATTCAAGCTACTCTAAAGATAAGTAAGAGAAGTAAGACCACATTTTAAAATAAACATTTTATTTGTGGACAATTTTAGACTTGCAGATTTTTTGTGAAGATAGTTCTTATATGTCTCACACCCAGTTTCCCTTGTTGTTAACATCTTATATTTGTATGGTACATTTGTTACAATTAATGAACTAACACTGATACATTATTTTAACTGAAGTCTACATTTAGATTTCCTCAGTTTTCCATAATGTCCTTTATCTCTTTCAGGATCCCATCCAGGATACCACATTACATTTAATAGTAATGTCTCATCTCCTTAATTTCTCTTAGCTGTGGCAGTTTCCCAGACTTCTTTTGATAACCTTGACAGTTTTAGGATTAATGGTCAAGTAGTTGTAGAGTGTCCCTTGATTCAGATTTGTTTGATGCTTTCCTCATCATTGTTAGACTGGGGTAATATGATTTGGGAAGGAAGATCATAGAGTAAGGTGCCATTCTCATTACATCATATTAAGGGTACCTATAAACATGACTTATCACTGAAATGTTAATTTTGATCATCTGGCTGAGGTAGTTTGTCAGGTTTCAACACTGTAAAGTTGTTCTTCCTTTCTATGCTTTACTCTTTGAAAGGAAGTCACTATGCACAGCCAACACTAAAGGAATGGGAAGTTATGCCCTCCATCCTTGAAGGTGTAGTATCTACCCAAATTATTTCAAGTTATTTTGCTTGGGACATTTATCTCTTCTCTTCATTTATTTATCTATTCAATCACTTATTTATATCAGTATGAAAGCATAAATATTCATTTTATATTTTGCATTATAACCCAATGCTACTTTTTTGTTGCCCAAATTGTTCCAGCTTCATAAACCCCATTTTATGTTGATACATGTAATCTTCATGCCTTTTCTCTTGAGTACTTATTCCACCCATATTTTCTTACCCTTGATTCAGATAGAGGCTATAGCCATATATTTTCTTCTGTATTTTATTAAACTAAGCATTAAATAAAATGATAGGAGACATAGTAGACCTGTATTAATAATCTGGAGTTTCCAATCCCTTTGAAAGGTTGGACTTATAGCCATGTAACTTGCTGCTGGCATGATCCCATAAAGTGTTGTTGTGATTACCTCATCCTAGGAATAACTGAGGGCCACAATTTTGGAGTCACTATAGTGGAAATCTGAGAATGGGTGTATTGGAACCATGTAAAATACTGGTGAAACCTTGAGTTTAATTATGAGATGTTGCTTCATTTCCATAGCCTCACTTATCACACTATATTTTGTCCCCTTCGTAGGTGTGTGTTAAAATGGATCATCACTGCCCTTGGTATGTCTGTTTGGTTCATTTCTTTTCTCTAAAAGGGTCAAAGTTGCTCAATTATATGCACTTTTCTAAGCACAGTTGTCACATGCCTGTTTCTGCTGCCATAATTCACTGGGTTTTATATTTCTGTAGGGGACAGGGGATGGGTAACATTTAAAATGAAGAAAAAATATAACACCAAAGGTATGGTAGGGAATTCCTGGAGTTACAAAGCTAATGGTCTCCTATTCATTACTTTAGCAATTGAGCTTAGTAATGAAATACAGCACAAACATTTCTCCTTTTAACACTACACAATTCAGTTCTGTTTCTAGCTGGCTTGATGTTTGAAATATTCTAGAATGTTAAATTCAGCAATTTTCCAAGTTTTGTATATCAGACCCAGCAGGCCAGTCTGAAATCACCTAACTACAAAAGAACATGCCATAACTGTACCAAATGTAGCTGCTAAAACCGTAATACATTTTAGCAACCAGGATCCAGGTTTGCTTGGATGTGCCAGGAACTAGTCCAGAGCTATTAGGTAGGCCAGGTGTTGCTGTGCCTGTAAATGAAAGAAGAAACAAGTGAGACATGAACTTGTTTTTTCCAGTCTGTTCTTATTAAGGGACTTCTATCTCTATTGGGTTTTACACGACACATAATGAAGCAGCAGAACTAGCATGATTCCATTGCCTAGTTCACTTATGTATCACTGTGCTCTCAATCAAGAGGTCCTGATTTCAAATTAGTTTTCTTTTTTTTAGGGTTAATAACTGCATTGGATTTTCCAACTACAAATTCTTCCTTCAATTCTTAGCTTACTCTGTTCTCTACTGCCTGTACATTGCTACAACAGTCTTCAGCTATTTCATCAAATACTGGAGAGTAAGTTAAAAAATATCCTGAAGGGTCCCCTAGAATAAATGCACACCCACTCCAACTTGTGACATTGTTCACCCTCTATCTTTTACATTTTAAATAGCTAATACTGTTGAAGTAAATGAAAGAGAAGGCACTAAAAACAGGTTTTCCATATTGAATACTCTGAGATTTAGGAAGCTGTTATTTAAAGATTCTAGCAAAACAAGTTTCTGTCATACATGAGAACCTTGCTAAGGCCTTCAGGAACCTAATCTCTTGACTCCTACTGATTCTTTACAATGTATTTCTCCAGCTGAGTTTTAAAGATCCACTTCTTACCAGTTATAGATTTGAAAAATGTTGAAACTAATTTTAAATCCCTAGTTTCCTAAGAAAAAGGCTAACAAATCACTCCCCTGTTGTTAGAAAATACTTCATAATTCCCTATTCAAAGGAGAGTTGCAGAATTCCTACTGTACAGAAAGATATACTGACTAATCTTCACATAACGGGGAGGGGTTTTTTGTTTTGTTTTTTAACTTTGTTTGACAAACACTAGGTTAGCAATTAGGAGAATGGAGATCGACTACTGGATCACTTACCTGCTTCACTGGCTCATTGCCAAGATCAAATGAAGCAGATGTTGAAAGT
>NW_016819797.1:0-5093 GCF_001698545.2 Rhinopithecus bieti | reverse complement strand
AAAAAAAAGTTTAAGAACTCTATCAAGGGACAGCACAGTAGATATGCTTTGGCAGACAGAAGAATGTTCTTTAAGAGTAATTGGGCAGGGTGAGGGAAGAGACGTCAGCTCAGCCAGACAGACTGTGGACTGACTTTGTATCAGTCCCTCTTGTCCAGCCATTTTCTACTACCCATTTATATGTGAAAAAAATAAGCAGTAAAATAAATGTGAGCTTTAAAATATTTTTAAAACATTCTTTAAAAACTAAAGATTGTGAAAGCAAAAACACAGTCAAGGCAAAACCCACTGCAAAGCAATATATGGAGTTTTTTCTGTAAGTTCAAAATAAAACAAAAACCAATCTAATTCAGTTTAGGTGCTTAGGCCAAGAATTTGTAGAGGGATCATTTCAAACAAGAGAGTTTCAGGTAAATATTCTTGAAGGTTGAAGTTCTTGAGGTAGCTCTTTTCTGGACTGCTCTGTCCCTATGCAATTTTCACTTGGACCCCCACTCAGCTGGCAGCATCTGACTGGCTGAAGATAACGGGAAGCATCCTTGTCTTCATCCTTCAGTATACAACCTGGAAGATTCCCAATATTTCCATACATAAAAATGAATAAAAATATTATCTCAGAGAAGAAAAAATCTGTACTATCTGAACTTGCCAAGTGTTGAAAAGCCTTAATTTTCTCCTTCCAAATTGGAGTAGAACTAGATCACTCAGAAGTTAAGGTCCACTTAAGAATCACATTTAACTTTATTACTAGAGAGAAACTGGAAATATTTCAAAGTGATTCATCACACTAAAACAATAATTATCACAGGGAAGGAGGAAATAAATAATAGTCATTCCCCCAACTGTTCACACCAAAATTGAAAATGTTTTCTAAGATTCTCTTCAGAAGATAAATGTTACATGCTGCGCATGTTACAGAACTTTATAACATTCATTCTGGTCTAGGCTGCATGTCGGAAAAAAAGGCTGGTGCCACATGGAAAATAAGATGTCCTAGATAACTATAAAAATCTTTAGCCACCTACTTTTACAGTTGCCTGTAAAAATTCTGCTTGATTTTTACTGTCTAAACAGCTGTTTCACAGGAGGTAATATATCAGCACATTCTACTTCAGCTATAAAAAACAACCACACAAAATCTACAACAACTTTAAAATCAGGTTATGACTTATGGGTAGGACATTTTAAAATTCTACCTATATGTTTTAACTTCTTACATACGTCACCATGACATTTTCAACATACACATGCCCGAGGAAACATGATATATAAAGAATTCCAGAATAACTTACCCTGAGACAAGAGGATAAGGCATATGAGTTCAAGATCTGAAACTAAATTGACTACAAGCTCTGAGAGGTTGCATACTAATTATGGCCCAAGAATAACCTTTTCACATTACCCTTTTATAATTGGTATCTAATATACTCTATTTTACACTGAACCGCACTTAAGCAAGGATCCATTTTAGGCTTTGTAGGCTGAGAGCACACTCACAGGTATCATCATTAACAGAAAGAACCATATTATAAAAATTTTACAGAATCTATTTTTAAATTATAGCTAGACACTTTATACATGTGAAAAATACTAACCTATATATTTTTTAAAACTAGCCATCCCCTTTTCCACTTTAATCTTTTGCTTGTTTATTATTTCTTTTCTAGGGGAATTACCCAGTGTTCGCTCTAAGTTCCATGTCCTTTTCTTCTCTTTGTGGCCTGCATGTTTTTTGTCAGCCTTGTGATTCTCTTTGGTTACCATTGTTGGCTTGTCAGCAGAAACAAAACCACCTTAGGTAAGACTTAATATTAAGATTAGGAAAAAACATATTAATTTGTATCAGAGGGACCTGTGGATTGTTCCGAAGTAAAACTTCTACTGAAGCATTTTAGCTGCATGACGTCTCTCTACCCCCAAACTGAGACAGATGAAAATACATTTTACCAAAATAGAAAGGCATAGTGAATGAAGCTTATAGGCTAATTATGAGAATATTTTTTAATGAAACCCCACACAGAAACAAAAATTGCCATTGTTCTTTATACTGCATACTGGGTAATAGCTCCCAAGGTTAATAGCTCAGAAGATTTCTAAAAGGTGTTCACATGAGGAAATTAAAGAAAGAATCAGTACAGAAGGGGATGTCAGAAGGGAGAAGTAAAGGTTGATAAAGACAGTAGGATCTAATTTATTATGCACATCTAAAACCAGAGCCCTGAGAAAAAATCCAAACCAACCACAACAAGATTCCAAAAGTCTTGAGAAACAAAAAAAAATCAGTAAATATCTGTAATCATCAAGGGGCTGTTTAGGTGCTGTGGGAATGAGATAAACACATTGAACAAATGATTCTCTAGAAAATAAGTAAAATAAATGAACATATTTTCTGTCAGTTACTCTATGGGCTGTTATTTGGAAAACTATATTTCTGATGGATTCCAGTACATTTTATTTCATCTATGATGAAATAAGTATTTACATTGTGTACAAATCAGTACATGAGGAGTGAGGACAAAGTGTCCAAGTTTTGAATGTTGAATGTTTAGCTAGGATAGATTTGAGAAAAGTTTAGTGCAAAAGCTACTACACTTTGGGAATTTATTTGCTAATAATGCTAAGAAAGTATTTGCAATCTATTGGCCATGCATGATGGTTCACTCCTATAATCCCAGTACTTTGGGAGGCCAAGGCAGGAGAATCACTTGAGCTGAGGAGTTTGAGACCAGCCTGGGCAACATAACGAAACCCCATCTCTACAAATAAAAATAAAAATAATTAGCTGGGCGACTATTCACAATAGCAAAGCCATGGAATCAGCCTAAAGGTCCATCAATGGCAAACTAGATAAAGAAAATGTGGTACATATACACCATGGAATGCTACGCAGCCATAACAAAGAATGAGATCCTGTCCTTTGTAGCAACACAAATGAAGCTTGAAGCCATTGTCCTAAGTGAACTAACTCAGGAACAGAAAATCAAATACTTCATGTTCTCACTTATAAGTGGGGGCTAAAGATTGAGTACACGTAAACACAAAGGATGGAACAACAGACACTGGGGTCTATTTGAGGGAGGAGTATAGGAGGAGGGAAGGGTTCAGAAAAATAAAAATTCACTCGGGTACTATGCTTAGTACCTGGGTGACAAACATCAAACCCTCAAGTCACAAATTTACCTATATAACAAACTTGTACATTTACCCTGAACCTAAAATAATAGTTACAATATTTTTTAAAATAATAATCATTAGCTGGGTGTGGTGGCATGTGCCTGTGGCTGCAGCTTCTCCGTAAGCTGAGATGGGAAGATTGATTGACCCTGGCCAGGAGTTTAAAGCTGCAGTGAGCTAAGATTGTGCCACTGCACTCTAGCCTGGGTGACAGAGCAAGATCCTGTATCTATTTAAAAAAAATAAAGTATTTGCACCCATTTTCTTAACCAAATATATATGTAGCCCCTAGTTGCTAGGATGGTAGATTAGCATATTTGGCTTAGAGATCAGCTACAAAGTGGAAAACCACTAAAAGCTTCATGATAACAGAGTCTGAAAACAAAGAACAAATGAGAAACAGTCAGATGCAGCCAGAGTCCAACAGTGAAATCATTTACTTAATGGGATAAATGTGTGTCTAAAAATAATATTCTCTAACATGGTCCCATTCCTTACAGTCTTTGAAGTGATTATGGCTCACCAATTGACATTTTATCTGAAGTAAAACTCAGTTTCTTACATTGCAGGCTTCAGCATGAACACTTTCATTTTTGAAATGTTTCAAAACCAAATCAATGTTATTACCATCTCTTTATGTCATTATTTTCTTCCCAGCTCTAAAGACGGTAGCCATTCGGTTGTTGTTGCCACTTAGATTCAAATAAAGTGCTGTTAAATGTGTTCCTATACTCTAAATTCAGCAGTACAAAATACATACTACCCCATGGCTGCTTAATTATTTTACCACCATGTGTTTCCCCTGTCTTTTAAAAGAGAGTTCTAATTCTTTATATGCAGTAACAAGCTTAGTTTGTGTTAAGTGATTAAACTGGTTTTACTAAGTAATTTAGCAATATCTAAAATTGCTAATCAATATTAGCAATTAAAAATTGCTAAGCAGTATCTGTGCTACCACAGCAAAAAGATATGATAGAACCAAGTCACATACATGGAGAAATGTAAAGTCATGACTATGCTGAAATATGTTTCTTTATTGTTTTCTTCCTCTTTTCTTCAACTCTCCTGCCCTGCCTTAGAGGCCTTCTGCACTCCAGTGTTTACAAGTGGCCCAGAGAAAAATGGGTTCAACCTTGGCTTCATCAAGAATATCCAGCAGGTGTTTGGAGATAAGAAGAAGTTCTGGTTAATACCTATTGGTTCCAGGTGAGTAAATATTACCACTGGAAGAAGTTAGTACTGGACCATGCCTTAAACCAGCAAATTCAATTTTGATTGTAGTATGCAGCAGGTATCAGTCCAATGTGAAACTCTATTCCCCAAGTTCTTCATTTCTAGGTTAGTAAAGACAAATAAAGAGGTGAGGGTCTGATAAAATAGATATTCTCATGCTTTCTTTGTGGCAGTGTGCAGTGGCACTACCAATCTTTTATAACTGAATTTGGTAATATCTATCAAAAAACAAGAATCTACATGTCCAGCATCCCAGTAATTCCATTTCTGGGAATTGAATCTACCCTAAAGACAGAGATAAACTGTGCACAAAAATGTCCATCACAGCATTATTTGTAGCCAATAATTAGGAAACAACCTAAATATCCAAAAATACGGGAATGGATAAATAAATGTGTGTGTGTGTGTGTATATATATATATATATACTGGATGGAATATTACACAATCAAAAGTAATGGTTATAAATACTATGTCACAAAAGGGAAAGTGCTTACTATATTTTAAGTGGAAAATGAAAAATCCAGTACACTGTGATTAAAAACATAAGTATATATGGAAGAAAACAGCAGAAGAGAAATATACCAAAAAATGTTAAAATAGTACTATATTTTAAGTGAAAATGAAAATTCAATACACTGTGATTAAAACATAAATATATATAGAAGAAAACAGCAGAAGAGAAAT
>NW_016819796.1:1919140-1951545 GCF_001698545.2 Rhinopithecus bieti | reverse complement strand
ACACAGCATAAGAAGATAGATAGATAGATAGATAGATAGATACAAGAAGAGCAATCTCATCTCCCCAAAACAAGAGATACAAAAACTCATGTGTGAAAGATGTCATCTCTGTATGAGAAGAAAATACAGTAGCTACAGGAAACTAACACAATCACACACACACATATGTACACATACATACACACATATATACACACATGTTGCATAGGAATATAGATATCGATGACCTGTATTCCATAGATATCTATTATTCTATATTCCATCCAACTGGATGCCACACTGAAGGTTGGTACTGTAATACATTATGACAAACTGTCTTAAAACAAACAAAATTTATTTTCTTATAGTTCCAGAAGCCAGAAGTCACAAGTCCAGGTGTCAGCAGGGTCCCACTTCTTCCAGAGCTGATAGGCTGCTACCGATCTTGCCTCTTTCTGCTCTTGATGGCTGCCAGCATTCCTCGGCTTGTGGCAGCATCACTCCAACTGGGGCCTCCACCTTCACATGGTCTGTTCCTCCCTGTGTGGCTGAATGTCAGAATTTCCCCTGGTTATCTCTCATGTCTGTGTTTCTGTCTTTCTTTTCATTTGTAATCAGTATGGACTTAAACGCATGTATATTTCAATAGTTTTACAATCCATTGCACCTTTATTTTGATGCCCAAATTGCTGTGCATCTGGTCAGCAAGGGCTTACAAGAATCCAAGCACGATGGTCCCTGTGGGTGTTCTGGGATAAATGCCTGCTCTCATGATCCTCAGTGTAATCATCTCTACTGTATAAGGTAATAGTCACTGGTTTGCCACATAATGTAATACACATTCCTTAGGAAATGACTATATATTTTATATATATACAACATGCATTTATATATATATATAGAATATATAATCTATCATATGTTATTGTATATGAATTAATATACTACATATTATTAATATATGTAATATATTTTATGTATTTCATATATATTTTAGAAAACCATTTAACATAATACAGATTCCTTAGGAAGTGACTATGTATTTTTAAGCCATTTTCAGCCTATGACAGTAGTCATGATTTCATACTGATACTTCCAAATCCAAAGTGAATACATCTCCAAAATATTCTTCATAGTTTTTCAAGATTTTGATTCTAAGGAAGCAGAAATTCTCAGTCCTTTTGCTGTAAGCTTCCCCCTTATATTTGTATTAGCCTAGAGATCAGAGAGTAATAGCTTTAGAATACATACTATAAGTTCAAATAAATTTAAATTCATATACTGGTAATATACCCGAGATGTTTAGTGTGACCTCACAGGTTATTGGCCACTGTATCATGGACATTTTCATAGTAGACCCAGTGGGGTCTACACTCCTGCCTTCAATTCATATTCTTCTGTCTATCAGAGAAGATAAAGTGCACACCCTCAAGGGCACCTCTTTAGCTGGAAAACAATCTGTGGAGTCAAATCTTTTTCATCTTTTCCAAAATAAATTCGGTTGATGTTCTAACGTATTTGTGGGTGATACTGCTATATAATACAAAAGGCTGCATTTGACGTTATAATGCTGTGAATATTGAGATGCGTATGAACAATTCTGTATGCAGCATACTTAACAAGTGCACAAAAAACACATTAATAATACTAAATATATAGCACTGATGGCAATGATGTGTAAATGTAGGGGCTGTTAGGGCAGAGAAACAGATATGTGCGTGCACACACACACACTCACACACACACACACACACAGCCCCGTAACTGAACCCTGCTGTTTCCTCGGATAGCACCACATATGGTCCTCAGTCTAAAAGCACCGCAACATAAGGTGGTGGCACCCGCCCTGGAGCATTCTTAACAAGTAGATTATAATGGTGTGGTATGGGAAGCAGGATATTTTAATTCCTTTCTTTTATCTACCAGCCAGACAAACTTATAGTAAAGTGGTAAATCATTTCCTACAACATTCTATAGAAAAGATAGTTTTGTAGAACTCTACTTTGTGAAGTTAAAGATGTATAAAACCAAGGGTAAGTGCAAAACAAATGACATTTTTCACTCTATTTACATAATATACTTTGAGGACAGACATATTTTGGCACAGAACTTTGTTACAATATAGAGTACAAGACAAGGCTTTTGTTGATGGTAAAATATGCAAACTATGTGAACAAGTCGATATTTCCTTACTTAACTGACAAAAAAATGAGAATTGATACAATTGAAATGTTTTTAACAATAAATTTATGCTAGCATATAAAACAGCAAAGTCAAATTTGTCAGATAGAAAGCCTTCAGCTTTTTATTTAGCAAGTGATAGATGTGTATTGTTAAATTATGTTAATGTTTTAATATTATGCTGGATTGTGTATAATTTATAACTTTTGTGGCAAAAATGCATTAATGCAGACCAGTTGATTAGATCATTTCTAAGCTAAAATATCTAACAATATTGCATGTTATTTTTATTTTATTTATCAAATCAGTACATGACATGCAAAGTTACATAGTGGGTGTGTTTTAGAAGACATTGAGATGTAAGGGTGTTTCACTATTATCAATGTACGTGGATTCATGGTAGCTTCAATATTCTCATGATACATGTTAACAAAAAAGTATGAACGCATTATCCTAAACAGTATATTACACTGAAGACATTTTCTCACACTTCTTGCTTTTTACACCAAATGTTTCTGTGCCCCTCATGTATGTGTTTGAAGCAGAACTAGAAGTTTTATAATGAGAGATAACAGATGTTAATCAGAAGTGCCTTTTGGAGTCTCAATTTACAGCTTGAGAAGCATAAATTTTTATGGGATTTGCATTCGATGAGAATCCTGCTGTCACTAATTCTACGTTAATCTTTTATGAGAAGTCAACGTAAGATAATATAGAGGTTATTATTTATGGTAAGCTAAAAATCACAACAAAACACTCCAACATTAATCACTGCATTGTAAATTATAATCTTGGCTTCTAATAGAATTAACTGAAGACCAAGTAAAATAACATAATTTATTGTATAATCCTGCAAATCTACACAAAGGCTAATGAGAAGATATGTACTCCATCACAAACATGAATTTGAATGCTTTTTATAGTCACTAAATCTTTGTTCTTGTTATGTTCACACAAATTGGATGGTAAAGAAGAAAATATATTATTTTAATAATTAGAGAAATAAAATGTGGGATAGCATTCAGATTTATTCAGTCAAATAACAGAATAACAAGCCATATATAGGCATAAACTTTTGGATCTTGCATTTATAGGCATGCAGTTTCAGCAAAGCACTATGTGCCATAAGATAATGGCAAAACGTATCTCCTTAACTTACTGGGGGTATCACGTATGCTGATGAGACAAATAGAAACTTTTTGTGTTCTCTATTTTCCCATGCAGAAATAACCTCACATGGAAAGAACTGAGGTAGGAGACAGGATGATAAAATTAAAGACCCACAGATAGTTTTGTAAAGAATAGTGCAAATTTCAGCTTTCTAGTCATTTTCAAAAAATTATCTGAGATTTATTAGCGTATCTACCTCATAACAAAATTAACCTGTTTTGAGGTTGGCCTTGTGGGGTGTTTCATGACTTCTGTTGATAATAGTAATAGTAATAATAAATCTTGCTAATTTCTGTTTTATAAAACTTGTTAATGCAGTTTTGTCATATACTTTCACCATTGTTCTGTAGAGAAAATGGAGTTAGCATTAATGAAGTTAGTCTCAATTAATGTAAGGTTTGGAAAGTTTAGGGAAATCTAGGACTTACTGAATTAACTACTTGTGCCAGGTGTTATGGTAAATATTACATATATGGTCCCGCATTTACATCCTTCCCAGATACCTGTGAGGTTTGAGTATGATTTCTGTTTTGGAAATACAGAAAATGAAACAAGAAAATTTCAAATTACTCAGTCACAGAGCTAGAGAAATGCCGTATCCAGATGTGCCTGGCTCCAGATAGAGTACTTTGCCCTACAAGAGTGTTTTTTAAAACTGGCACCATAGTTGGAAGGTTTCCTAGAGCACCGGGAGTCACTACTTCTGGGGTCAGGAATAGTAGAGGTGACTTGACCCTTGACCCTTGGTCTCAAGAAAATACGCGTTTATTTCACCTGTTGCACATGCAGGAGTTTTATGTTGACAAATCCCACAGAATTTAAAACACCAAGAGTGCACCCTAATTTAAACGGTGGACTTCAGGTGATAATGATGTGTCCATGTAGGTTCATCAATTGTCACAAATGTATGAGGGGGCAGGGGCTATATGGGAAATCTTGCTATTTTTCACTAAAGTTTGCTGTGAATCTAAAACTGCTCTAAAAAATAGTCCATTAAGTAAAAGAAAAATAAATGAAAGGAACAGAGCCTAAAAAGTCATTTTAAAATAGCTGTGCTACAAAATGATACCACGTTAAAGAATGACACATAAGATTTTATATGTGAGAATGTGTGAGTGCGAAAACTGATTCCTTGTGTCTCACCACCTTATTGGTATCAAATTCAAAAATAATAATATCAGAATATTTTATCCAACCTCCATTTGGTTATCTTTTTTGTTGTTGTTATTTATACCATGAAATGATGCCACAAAAAGGCTTTATGATTTCCTCAGTAGGTGAAATGTTTTACCTACAGGAAGCATATATGTTGCTAATTTAAACATGCTTTTCTCATTTTAACATAAGGGGAGAAAATACTGAAACAGGATAATTCCCTTGGCCCCTTCATGGGACTTACGAAGGGGATGTCTCCTCTACTCAGCTTGTAGCTCTCAGCCCCTCACAGGAGAGGGAGCACGCGGGTGAGCTGGTACAGGAGCCGGGAGAGTGCCTTTGGGCACCAGCAGGAACGAACTCTGTACCAGTCCTGCAGCAGCACCTAGGGTGGTGCCCAGAACCCCTGATATTCCAGTGTGCTCTTTCAGCTTTGCTATCCGCAGACAGTTAGATGTTTAATGGCTCAGTGTGACAGCCCTCTATATCCCGAGCTCTTGTTCAGTGTCCAGGCAGAATCAGGTCACATGAATGAATTGAAGATGGTAAATGCGGGACATTTTATTGCCAATGAAAGTGACTCTCAGAGGGATGGAGAGCTGGAAAGGGGGTGGAGTGGCAAGGTGGTCTTCTCCCTGGAGTCTGACCGTCCCTGGCAGAACTCTTCCCCCAAGTCCCACCGACAAGCCATTCCTCCGAAATCAAGCTGCTTCTCTCTGATGTCCAGCTGCTCCTTCTCGTCTCTCCTTCTCTGCCACTCTGCCACTCTGCCGGTGGGGCCTGGGGTTTTTATGGGTACAGGATGGGAGGCAGGGTGGGCCGGGGTGGTTTTGGAAAAGGCAACATTCAGGTGGGAAAACAGGAGTACGTGTTCTCACTTTGGGCAGTGGGTCCAGGCTTGAGCGTGGGACTTCACCAGGGTCCCCACCCTTCTCTATCCAGAATTTCCCTGCCTCCTGTCGGTATCAATATCATCACATTTTTCTTGAGATGAATGAGGGTACTTTTAAAATTTGAACTTCCATCTTCTGCATCTTCATCAGGGCTACTTTCCTTAGGGTAACCTTGTAGATTCTGTTTTCCTGTCTTTTAATGATTTTTGCTGCTGTGCTGTGTACTTTCACAACCCTCTTACATTGTGAGGCATAGGATAGAACACAGACTGTAATAGCAACAATGACAATGAAGTAAAAGTATAATTTCCCAGCTTTTCCAGATCTTCATATTTCACTGGACAGCATTTTTATGACTCTACATATTTATCATGTGCTTCTTCAGAAGTATTTGGTACTCTTCTATTACACATGTGCATAGAAATTTGTGTGTATGTGTGTGTATGTTCAATTTGAAGTCTCTATGAACTACTTAAATGTAATCCATACATATTTAATTTAATGTTGGTAGAAGAGAGTCTGATAGAAATGCTGTAGACTTTGCAATCAGAGAAAATTAGTTTGGATCCTGGTCCTGTTATTTATTTGCAATTTATTGTCTCACTCTAGTGTCAGTTTCAGCATCTGACAAAACATTTACACCATGCAAGATGTCTCTTCTCTCCAGAAAGCTACCTCACTGTGGTCACATCTAAATATGTTCTTGACCTCCTCAGTCCATCAGTCATGAGATCTGCCACTTTTAGATTGCTCTAATGAAGACACCTTGTCCCCAGGATATTCTCCACTTGAAAATTATTGGGCAGTGTTTCTTTGGAGAACTTGAAGTCATAATATTGTGATTCACATCTTGGATAAAACTCTTACTACCTAAATAACTGAGTAAATCAATTAATCACTTCAAATTTCAGTTTCCCCATTATAACATATTAATAATTATAATGATCTACCTCTTTATAGTAGTTATGATAATACATCAAGGTAACATATGAAATCAATTCATATGATAATACATCAAGGTAACATGTGAAATCAATTCATATAAGCTACAACAGAAATGCAAGTTATAAAAGAAGCATAATTTTTAAGACAAATATTTTACGATCGTACTTATAAGTGGAATCTAATACTGTCCAATAAATAGAATCAGGGGTAAAATGGTGTTTGCCAGGGACTGAGGATTATAATGGGAAGTGGGATGGGGGACATTCAACAATGGGTCCAAACTTTCAGTTATATAATAAGTAAATTCTGGTCTAATATAGAGTATGGTGACTATAGTTAATAATACTTTATGGTATGCTTGAAATTGTCTAAGTGAGTAGCTCCTTAAGTGTTAAATGTTAAACTTAGATGATAATCATGTGCCGTGAAGGATATGTGCATTAATCCAATTGTGGTAATTATTATGCTATGCATCGATATCTCAGTTAATCATGTCGTAAACCTTTAAAAAATACTATATTTAAAATTAGACTGGGGTTAAAAACTGATCAACAGATAGCTTTAAAATCTCCGTGTCTATCTGAACATTTGTGAAATTACATAAGGAGTGTGCATATTTTAAGTAGACTTTCTGTATACAAGATACACTTAAAGCAAAAGTTAAATTCCAGTACATTAAATCAATTTCTGGAATGTTACATATCTCTTTAAAATGAGCGAGGTATTATTTGCTAAGTAGTATTATTTTATTTTATTATTATTATTCTTTTTGAGACGGAGTCTGGCTCTGTCGCCCAGGCTGGAGTGCGGTGGCGCCATCTCAGCTCACTGCAAGCTCCGCCTCCCGGGTTTACGCCATTCTCCCGCCTCAGCCTCCCGAGTAGCTGGGACTACAGGCGCCGCCATCTCGCCCAGCTCGTTTTTTTGTATTTTTTAGTAGAGACGGGGTTTCACCGTGTTAGCCAGGATGGTCTGGATCTCCTGACCTCGTGATCTACCCGCCTCGGCCTCCCAAAGTGCTGGGATTACAGGCGTGAGCCACCACGCCCAGCCTATTTTAAAAACTGGGTATGATAATTTTAGTTTTAGCAATTCTAAAGATGAAGTTACAGTGAACAATTATATTGGAAAATGGTTTTCGTGTGTCATTAGAAATAATCTCTTACAGAGAAGCACTGATAACATCATCTGAAAGACTTTTACACACACATTCTTCTGCGTAGCCATTAATGACACTTTTGACATTGGGTAAATCATTGACCCTTTATACATAAGTGATTATGATATGAGTAATAAATGTGTTCTAAGAGTCTAAGGTAAATATTAATAAAATATACTTGACTAAGGATCACCATCTGAAAAAGTTTTAAAATCATTGTCAAAAACTTGGCACAAGTTCTCTATAAACTACAGCTAATCAATTGACAAACACTGTTAGCTCTGCCTTCAAAGTATGTCGTGAATCTAACTATTTCTGAAACCAGCTACTCCTTGGTGAAACCACAGTCATTTCTCTGCTTAATTGTTGCAGTAAACTGCTAATTGGTCTCCCGTCGCCAGCCTTGCTCCTCTATTAAGAGCCAATTAATTCTCCACCAAACTGCCAGGGTGATTCTTCAAAAATGGAACTCAGATCATGTCCGTCCTCTACTCAAAATCTTCTGATGATTGGTCTGAAATTTCATTCCCATCAAACTGCTGTCTTACAATGACTTATAGAAATTGAAAGATCTGATCCTTATTTGCCCACCTCTCCAACAACTTCAATCTTCTTCCTCATTCATTCTCTCTCTCCTCTCTCCTGTCACTCTCTGTCTTCTCCCTCACTCTGATTTGGTCACTCAGAGGTTTGCTTGCTGTTTTCTCTGCTTGAATGCCTTTCCTGGAATTTCCTTGACTGCTTTTCCTGGTCAGTGCTTTTCCTTTTTATTGAGGTCACCACTCAAAGTTCAACTTCTCAGGAGGCTTCCCCTAATTTTCCAAATCCCTCACTTGAGACCCTTTTTCCCCTGCCTATGTTTTCTCCATTGCTCTCAGTACCACCTCACATCACACACACACACACGAGAGAGAGAGAGAGAGAGAGAATGTGTGTGTTTGTGTCCTTATCTGTATGCATATACATTTGTGGTTATGTTAAATAGTTGTAATATTTCTATATATTGCTGTTTTTCTTATCTTTGATACAATTTTGGTCATATTAGGAAAGGACTGATTAGCTTAAAAAAAAAAAAACAGGGCTCAAATTAAAGACAGGAAGACTTGCAAGAATATGTGTTCAGAGAGAGCCACTATCCTCATGAAACTGGATAAAGATCTTCCTAGCAAGGGGATAAAAAGTTAAGAAAAAATTGTAGGGTAAGTAAGAGTCAGTATTGATGAGAGGAGGCCTTGCATCCTGCTATCTTGGAGAGTTAAGTCTGAAACTGAAGGATCAGAACCCAGTTGATTTGGAGGACTTACATATTGAAAGTATCTTACCTACCTTTGGCCCTGTGAGAAAACAGGTGTCAAAGAGTATGCTTCACCATCTTGGCTCGCAAAATAGAGATGACAACTTGATTTCCCAGGAACATAAGTGCAGATCACAGCTGGAGTGGAAAGGCAGGAGTTTTAAATCGGCAGAGTTTGGACAATAAAGATGGAAAGGCAATTCCCTGACTGAGTTTTACAGAATTTTCAGGAAAAAGTTTCTGCTAGCAGACAAAACGGGGCTCCAAATAAAATCCAAATAGCGTGATAGAAAAGCAAAAATAAAGACACAAGATTGATGTACAACTAATGTTGGTGATGTAGACATAAGTTCTTAAAATCCTATTTATGTTGAGAACACATTTGTATGTGCTGATACTACATTTCAGTTTTTTAAATATGTAGTAAAATATAGAATGGAATTCAAAATGAACAAACACCTGGAAAATGAAATATGTGATTATGATAAACACTAAAATAGATTCTTAACCATTACAGGAAAAAAAATCCTTAATGAAACACATTAAACAATGTTGATTTTAGCCAACAATTTATAGAATGTAATTTTGAGTTAACATAGAAATACCGATATGCCTTCCTAAGATCCCATGCTCATCAAGAAATTGAAAAGAGAAGCTTGTTCTCATTAACAGCACAACTTCTCATTTTGTTTTGTTTTGTTTTGTTTTTGAGATGGAGTCTCGCTCTGTCAGCCAGGCTGGAGTGCTGTGGCAGGATCTCAGCTCACTGCAACCTCTGCCTCCTGGGGGTTCAAGCGATTCTCCTTCATCAACTTCCCGAGTAGCTGGGATCACAGGCGCGCACCACCACGCTTAGCTAATTTGTTATATTTTCAGTAGAGACGGGGTTTCACCATGTTGGCCAGGCTGGTCTTGAACTCCTGTAGCAGCACAACTTCTATCTCTTCCTGTCACTCACCACCCAAAGAAGAAAGAAGGAATCTGTGGTTGACGCAAAAGAAAAACTAAAGAAATCATCCCTATAGATTTGCGGACTTCTACCTACATGTTGAATAACTTCATAATGTCATTCACTCATGGTTTTAGTATGAGTTCATAGATTTCTCTTTACTGTCACTGACTTCTAATCTATGTAGCTAAGTTCTCCAGCCACTTCTTTTCTCACCTCTGTGATCACCTCATGTTCAGTTTCATTTTACTGAATCTCACTTGGCTACCCATTCTTGAGGTGACAGCATGGACACTTTCATCACCAGAAATGTAGTGTTCCTGAGATTGCTGCCTTTGTAAGCTACCTTGATCGTGAAAACTCCTCCTGAAAATGCCCAACTCCCTTGCACCCACCTTCTGCCATCACACTTGGTCCAGCAAGGCCACACCTCTGCACGAATCCTACCAGCTACCACTTACGTTTGTGAATCCTCCTTATATATGCAGTTGAACATTCCTGAAGAAAATTACAGAACCATGCAAAAGGAAGCAACATAAATTCATTGCCAGTTACCTGCTCTGGGCACACACACCACCTGCCACTCCTACTATGTATTTTTAAGGAAGTTAAATCATCTACTAATTACAATGCTACTTCAGGGGTTTGCTCACTCCCCATACTTCCCTCATTCAGTAATACCTATTCTTCCAAATATTGCATGGGACATAAGTATATGAAAATATTATTTATTGCTTTCTGAAATTCACATCTAACTAGTCATCCTGTATTTGTATTTGTTAAATCTGTCAGCACTACCACTACTTACTCTTAAAAAGTTTGATGTCTTTGCCTTTATTTTATATATATATATATAATATCTCCTATGGAAATGCCCTCATTGACCTATGCCCTCTCTTCTTGGATCTCAACCCTTCATCTCCTTCTTCCTTCCTATTTCCATGGAAAAGAAAAGTTACAAACATTATGTGATCAAAGGTAATTCCTTAACATGAAATTGAGAAAGTGCACCCTTGTTTCTTTGATGGAATCTCTTATATATTAAAACATTTTATTGTACAGGATAATTCCCCTCAGCCTTCCTATGATTTATTTCTTCCATCATAAACCAAATCCAATAAAATTAGAGATTGTAGTTAGTTCACAGTTCACACTATCCTTAAATTCTCAACTCCTTTTAATCACCAAACCTCCTAAAATCATTGTGGATGGATTCATGCCTTCTCCATTACCACATCTCTTTCCTTTTCTGTGATTTCTGCCTCCATAGAACCTTTTTTGGTGTCTCCATGGGGCTGGGTACGTGCCTCACTGATTTCAACTCTCCCTGAGGTTTTATAGCCAGGAGTATGTTGATAATCCCAAGCTTTAGATATCCAGTTCAGCCAGATTTCCTGAGTTTCAGTTTGTTTATTCAGCAAACATCTGCATAAAAATGCTTTACAAATAATATGAAATTAAAATCTACAAAGCAAAACATTTCATCTTGCTCTAAGAGGTATTTCTTACGGAGGACACCGCTGCCCCAGAATGAAGTCATTGATTCTCACTTCTGCCTTACTCCATAGCTGAGGGGTCATGACGTCACATGCTCCAGCCCTGGGGATTGGGCGGATAGTGAATGGGAAGGAGGCTTTGCCCAGACTCTTCCCTCCACCCTCCCTGTGACTCTTCTTGGCTGTTTTTTATCTTTCAGTATTCAGTTCAAACACTGTCTTTGGTAAATCTTTTCAAACCCTTTTCAACCTAAAAGCTGTGCTCCCATTTTGTCTCACCATATCTGACTCATATCATTATCATTGTGCTTTTCTATTGTTTCATGTGTCTGTTTCCTCCCTAGGCTACTGTTTTGTTCACTATGATTTCCTAATAGTGTTAACACGAGTAGTACAACAAACATGAAATAAATATTGGAATAAATGGAGAAATAATTCAATAAATAATTTTTTCTGGGAAAATATTTTGAACTACACCATACAGTATTACTTTTCAAATGAGAACAATTTATTAAAAATACAGAAATAATTTAAATGTGAGGTATATAACATTATGCTAGAGAATACCTTCGCTTTTAGGCTGATAAATGATATTAATGCCTCTAAATGATAGGTCACAATTTAGATCCAAAATAAAGTAACTCAATAAACTAAGACAAATCCTTAAAATAATTTAATGAGGAAAAAAATCCATTAAAGTGATATTTTTGATCTTATAATTAAACTTGTTTAGAGTGTATTTTGTTTTCTATGAAAGTAAATAATGTAGAGGCCATTGTTTTATTTGTAAAGCACACTTGAAGTTGTTTTTCCGCGAAATCCTATATAAATTTATTGTCCTGTGATTGCATCAGTTAATATCACCACCATAATTATTTACAGCTTATTAATCAATACTAAACAATTAAGAAGATTTAACAGGCTATTTTTCATTAACTTATTTTTTGCATAACAAGAAGGCTTGCTTTCCCTTATATAATAACACATTCTGAAAGAACTAAATACTATCTTTAATGTCTATCTCTAGACTTTATCAAATTCTAGAATAATAAAAGTTAGAAAGTGCATACATTTCATATTAATTCTACGAGTAAAGGAAAAAATTAATATTAGGTGTTTCTTAATTATTAGAATACTTCCACTATTCCTTGAGGGTCTTTTACTCTCTCTTCTTTGTAACTTTCTCTGCTGATTAATCAATACTACATGTATCCTGCAACACTTGATTTTCCCCTCAGAGCAGAGACAATCTGATAAACAAGCAACACTAGCACCTATGGATATCAAGAACTAAATTGCATCACATAAGATCCCTTGAATTGTAAAGGAGTGCGGTAGGCAGTAGCTAACATTTATTACAGAGGAAACATTATTAACAGTGTAATTTCCAGCCTCAATGAAGACAGGGTTGGATTTTCAGCAAGCCTTTTCTTACAGCTCTGAAATCTGCCACAGGTGTATGCCGACACTGTCCATGCAGAAACAGCACTCTGATCTCAAGCAATGAAATCATTTGATTAGGTTAGGAACAAAGGATATTATATTACTTTCTTATACAATTCAAAATGGCCAACTGCTTCATCTGCTTTTCAGAACAAAAAAGAAGCCCTCTTCATACTGTATAATTGCATACCAATAAGTGCTTTGGCTTCTTTTATATATAATTTCAACTGTATGTTGCCGTCAAATTACTTTGTGACTCTTGTCTGATATTTGTGCAATGGCTCAGGCCCCTTCTTAGCCTAGAAATGAATTCAGTACTCTGCTATTAGAGTTTGATTTTTTTACAAGAAAGATAAAAGGGATATTTTACATTTTATGTTATTTGTATCTCTTCACACTACCTTATTAACAGACTGGTATGGCACTAATCTTACGTAGTAAATATCCTTCTTTTCCAGGTAATATGTATCAACTGGGCAATGTACAATATGCAGAAGATATAGAGACATTTATGACAAAGCCCTGACCTAGCGAGCCTTGCAATCTTATTGAAAAGATGAGCCATGGGCCCAGTGGTTCATGCCTGTAATTTCTGCACTTTGGGAGACTGACACGGGAGAATCGCTTGAGCTCAGGAGTTTGAGACCAGCCTGGAAAATATGGCTAAACCCCATCTCTACAAAAAAAAATACAAAAATTAGCCATGCATGGTTGTGTGTACCTGTGGTCCCAGCTACTTAGGAGGCTGAGGTGTGAGGATATCTTGAGCCCAGGAGGTAAATGTTGCAGTGAGCCATGATCATGCCACTGACACTGTACTCCAACCTGGGTGACAGAGTATAGCCCTGTCTCAAAAAAAAAAAAAAAAAAAAAAAAAAGAAAAAATATTTTAAAAAAGGAAAGATGAACCCTCATTCCAAAATAAAGCCATATGTAATAAATGACACATGGTACTGTTGGAATCAACACTCCAGTAGTCATAAATCCACTAAATATTTCACTAGTACGTACTTTCAAGCAGTTGAATTTATGAAAATGCCTTTCCTATAACAGGAATCTGAGGCTTAATTCAATGCTTTTGATAAATAAGTCTGTTGTCATATAACCCAATTTTGTGTTGTATTTAATATCTTCATGACAGAGAATATATCACCCCTCCGTATCTAATTTATGAGTTCCTCACAATCTGTGGTGTTTGCTACATAGCTAGTTCTGCATGGAGGTAAAGGCATATGCCTAGGATAGTTCAGCTCAATTATTTGGGGAAAGAATAAAATTATATTAATTGAATGGCTTTATCATTGCTTATTTGCCAGAGAAAATGCATTCATTCTCATGGCTATAATTCTCTATGTATGATTTACTTTATTCAACAAAACACTTTAGATCTCTCCTTACTTTTGTTTTTCCCCCAAAGCTTTCAGAAAATGAGTGTTTTCTTTTAATTATTATATGTGAAACAGAAAAGTTCTCTACTTGAGAAAACTGATTTTGAATAAAACCAATTGCTTTAAAGCAGCTAATCGTTAAGGTAAACGCATTATCAAAAAGTCTCCTAACTTGGTAAAGAAAATTCTTAAGTCTTGGGGAAAAAAATAAATCTTCCAGTAAAGCAACTCACATCACAGAAGATAGAGTGAGTTGGAATCTAATGAGGAAAGGTTCCCAGGACTACTGAGAAAGAAAGTGTGCAGAGTACAGTATGAAAAGTTGCTGGAGTTTACACAGCAATAGAATTATTTTTAAATGACAGTTTTCTGCACTATCACTCCATAGATAAATGAAGAGAGAAGCTCAATTTTAATAAAACTGCATGAAAAATTCTATACATAAACAAAAGTGTTTCTATGAACAGGAAGGGTTTAATGAAAAATGCATGTGGAATTATAATTTATCTGAGATGCATCATATCTAGAAAATCAACTTCCTCATGACTTATATCGGCTAAGATTAATAAATCAAGATAAAAATAAGGGGAATGCATATATTTACCAGAGTTTTGCATTTGAATAATTGGAAGGCAAGTGACTTTATCTATGTAAATATGTCCAACTCCATGTGAATGCAGTAATAGAGACGTGGATTTTCATAATCTGTCCTCCAATTCCCCTTCGCCTTGATCCTACGGTTTTGGTGAACGTCTATATGCATTACTGAATCTCCCCAACTTCAAATATTCTGTTCTGTTTTCTGAAAGTACCTATTTATGATACCAAGAGAGATTTAAACTAAAAGGCCACATTGATACGACTATCAGTATTGATGCAGCTCCTTTGCAAGAAATCATACAAGGGTTTTTAAACACTATGGTCAGCTTCTGCTTTGTCTACTGACTCCATTCCACTTCTGACTTTTGTGTGTTGACTGGTGCCATCCTGTAGCACTTACCTCAGTAATTTGATCACCACCCTCATTCTGTCGTGGACTGCTAAATATCTAACAATTGGCCCTCCAGAAAAAAATAAAAGGTGTATGTAGGTATATTTAGATCAATTTTAAACTATTTTATTGATGTAAAAAATGTATGCCATATAATCTATAAATTACAATAAAATATACATCATCTTTATTGTAAATTGTATATAGCCCACTGGTTTTCACAGAAAGATTTTTATTTAGTTTTGCCAAACTCTTGTATCTTATATTCATAGCCATGTAATAGTTATAAATCAACTATGATTTGACAATACTTTGTTGCTATTTACAAGGTAATGGAAGATATAATACCCTTTTACTTAATCTGCCTTCTTTCGAAAGCAATTCTCTGAAACCGGGCAGCACACAAAACAACAATCAAGCCCCAGTGTATAGCATTTGTTAATTTCTGTTGTTTAAATACTCCCATTGTGGCGAAGTTTCTGCTACTGACGTGAGGCCATGGAGCATAGAGGAGCATAGAGCTGGGAAGAGGGGCGCAGTAAGCAGCACGTCCTTTTCACTGCAGAAATAAGAGACATAAATAACTCTAGCACACCCGGAAGAGCAAACTAGAGTAAAAAATCACTAGAAAATAATGAGCTTTGAATACTTACCTTGGTTTTGGTACAATCAATTTAATTGTAGCTTTGTTTATATAATTTAAACTTTAATAATGGCCTAATTTAAGAACCAGCTGGAAAAACTCCTATAAATGTAACATCACCTCTCACAAGCTCACAAGTCGGCTGCAGCACAAGAGGGCCTCATGATTCTCTAAGATGCATATTTACTTTATTTATTTATTTTTTCGAGACAGAGTCTTGTTATGTCACCCAGGCTGGAGTGCAGTAGCACGATCTCCATTCACTGCAACCACCGCCTCCTGGGTTCAAGAGATTCTCCTGCCTCAGCCTCCCGAGTAGCTGGGATTATAGGCGCGCGCCACCACGCCCAGCTAATAGTTGTATTTTTAGTAGAGACGGGGTTTCTGCATGTTGGCCAGGCTTCTCTGGAACTTCTAATCTCAGGTGATCCGCCCACCTCAGCCTCCCAAAGTCTTGGGATTACAGGCATGAGTCACCGTGCCCAGCTAAGATGCACATTTCTTGATAAGCCCTGAAATATATTCCAGCCTCAAAAGTGTATGTCCTCCATTAATATGTAGGACTCATTCAGTGCTCCAGTTCCATCCTCATCCTCAGTTCCTCAACTCCACCCCTATTAATGTAGACCAAGCTCTGGCTCCACCTCCCCTATAATTCAATGGGCTGCCTCTACCAGGCACCACGCTCACCTCACTTTCATTCTCCTGTCAGGATCCATTCACCACGCAAAGTGAAAAATAACTGAGATTTGGCCTTAAGCAGAATTAGATTTGAGTTGCCTCTCTTGCTTACAATTATGTGACCTGGGATAAAAATATTGAAAATCTTTAAGTCTCCATTTCCTCATCTGTAAAATGAAGATCATAATAGCAAGCATAATAAATTTTGGTTAGAATTAATGTAAAGTGAAAAACATGCTCATAGATGCTCCATAAAGGTGATATATATAAACAGATTTAATAGTAGTTGCCTCTTTCTCACTCTGCTCAGATGAAACAAGTTTCTCTTAAGACAGAAACAGCAGATCCAGGAGGCTTCAGAGGAAAACTTTCAGCCAGCTAGAGCCTTAGATTTTCAGCCAGTCACTGCATGAATGAGCGTATGTATTCACTATGGTCCTGGTTTGTTGGTATTGCCCCTCATTGGCCACTCATTTCAAGCTTCCAAATTTCTTCTGCGTGTCTCTGGACTGCGACTTGCAAGCAGTTGTTTTTCTTGGTACCCTGCCCAGTTGGCATGAGATGCTGAGCCTTTAGAGACTGACTACGTGCTGGATCTTGCTAGGGACTCTTCCCCAGCTGCTGTCTGTGTCTTCTGTGTTTGTGGTTCTAGTGCACCCTAAGTTCTGTAATACTGAGCTTCTCTGTCTGCTCTTCCCTGATGCTGTCTTCCCCCCCTTTCTCTGTTGCTACTGTCATTACACCGTCTTTCAAAATCTGCCATTCCAGCCCTGGTAATACTGAGATCTGGGCAGTTTTGGGGTAAGAAAGGTAACACACAAAGCACTATGCAGAGGACAGAAGAACTAGGTACTAGTTCCGATTTTGACAGCAACTAGCTGTGTGACTTTGGAGAAATCAATAAACTGCTCAAAGCCACCATTTTCTCAATGGAAAACAAGGCATGAGGTGTCTCGAGGGTGCTTGCAGATCTGATGCTCAATGATCCCATGATTTTTGTTTCACTGGTGCTCTCAGCAAATGTGTTACACTGGAAATATTGCCTCCTCCAGCCTGTGGCAGAAGCAACTCTTATTTGGTAGAAGCACTTCAGCTGTTTGGTGTAGTGCTGCCCATGAGCACACTGGCTATCTGAACAGGTAGAGAGAAATGATGCCTAAAGTATTTCAGGAAGAAAATAAGCACTTTTTCTCCAATCTTAAAATAGGAATTGATGCTTTACCTACAAAATAAACTTTTATTTTCCAAAGCAGTAAAAGCGATTTTCTGGATAATAAAACAATTGTTAAACACTGCAAAATTTGCCAAATAAAGTGTCGACTGAGATGTTGCCCCCATGACTTATGCCTTGTGTATAGAATGTTAGGATGTATTTGTTGAAAACAGTCTCCTAATGAGGGGAAATTAGGCAAAACAAAAACAATAATGGTGATAAATTAATTTAAAAAATCAAAATCAAATACACTTTTCTTCTGAAAGCTGAAAGAAAACTTACTGAAGTAAGCTAGTGAACTATGGACATGTGGTCACCAATATCCTTCTTTATATATAATTCATTGAATATGGCATTTATCTCTGTCTTTCTGACTTTGCTTATCTCATCTAGATGAGATTTTAGAACTTGTATATCAAATTTCCACCTGCTGCCCAAAGCTCTGTAAATATGAATGAATTATAATTTTTCATGAGGTTCTTTTATGCTTTTCAGAGCTTATGCAAGTTATTCTTTCTTTCTGAAGCATTCTTTCCCTTATACTTTTCCTCTAATTGATAATTCAATGTTTAATGTAGGCATTGTATCTCTATTTTCAAAAACCTTTTCTGACCACTCTAAAAAGGGGTTTTATAGCCACTAAAGCAACTCATTGATTGAAAATTTCTATATTCTAGCTCTGTATCTAATTACTCCTCTTCCTACATGGTAATATTCAAAAGAGCAGCCAGTATTCATGTCTTAATCACAGTTGTAAGCCCCAGTAAACGTGGAAAAGTTAGCAAATGAAAATAAAAGGTGTGCATTTAAATTTGAATTTCAGTTAAACAATTCATATTAGTATATATGTCCCATGCAACTAAGCTAAAGTAAAACTTTATTTTTAATTTGAAATTCAAATATAATTAGACATCCTATATTTTATTTGACAGCTCTACCTTCAGCATCTTGAAATAGGCCTGTTGCACACCAGTTATTCGATGTGTATTCAATGATATGAAAGGCAACAGATAAAATTTTACTTTATTTCCTTAAAAATGCCATAAGAATGTTTAACACACTCATTTTTAGTACTTAGCAACATGGATTCTTTCTTTATTTGACAGTACAGTCATTTCAAGACAGTTTGTAGTATGGGTTTGATTGTGTGTATGTCACTGAGTTTTGGTATTAACAGTGGTAAACAAGCGTGCGTACATGCTATTACCTGAGGACTCAGAGACCATGTTCTTTTTCTTTTCTTTTCTTAGCTCACAAATCAGAGATAGGACCTGTCTAAACTTGCTGAAGGAAGCTTTCTTTAGGTTTTCATTTCACACATCCACTCACTGAACGTTTCCCTCCATAGCACAGCTGTGGTCAGAAGTGCTCCAATTGCTTACAGAGGAGAGAACAAGGGCCATCTGACCCTGACCTGGAGGTAGGCTCTAGGGAGTAGAGCATTATTTTCTAACTTTCCACTCTGTCACTTTGATGCATGAGTCCTAAAATCACAAAGAGATCCTCCTTGATTTTCTCTGAATTAATGTGAAAAAAATGTAGAGTTTAAAAAAAATACGTATAGCTCTAATATTTATTAGGTTAGTGCCAAAGTAATTGCAGTTTTGCCATTAAAAGTAATGCAGTTATTTTGCACCAACATAATGTATTGTTGTGTTATCATTTGGAGAACACCCTATAGAGTCTAATCAAAGAAAACAAATGAAAAGACTCAACGTAGCAAATTACTTTCATTTATAATATCAGTGGGTTTATTAAAAGAAATTGATGAGAGAAGTATTCATAATCATAACATCTGTACATATATGCGTTCCATGTTTTCAAGTTTGCACATATTATGTTGGTTGGCTTCTCTGTCTCCAGTTGAGATTAGCAGTAAGCTTAATGAAGAAGGGGATGGTCAAATTCCTATGAGGCAGCCAAAATGGGGAAATAAGGAACTGTAAAGGGCTTCTCATCACAAAAGCACTGAAAGAACTGGCAAGAACTGCAAGAATCAGCTTTTTTAGAGCTCTGGAAACTATCCAAAGGCTTGCAGCCACCACGGAGTATTCATTCAATAAAAGTGGCTGAAGCTCTGCAAGAGCAGAGAACTTTGTGGCACTTTCACTTCCTAGCCCCATGTCCCAGTCCCAGTCCCATCCTATCCTTGAAAATGATAGCCCAGATTTCAGTACAGATACTGGAGGGGGCAGAACTGATCTCATTTGCAAATAATTATAGTCATTTGCTTGGACCCGCTGGTGGTTATCTAGAAGACTGGCACAAACGTCTTTATCTCACCTAATACAGAACTCACCCAGTGCTAAAGCTGTTACCTGTAGGCATTTTTCTAAAGCTTATACAAGGAAATGATTGACTCATGGCTACTTGAAGCAATGGTTAATAGTAGAGCAAATAATAGACTTAAGCAGCTTGTGGGGAAAGCCTGGAAAGGAGAAGCTTTGGAGAATAAGAGCTTTTGCGTTACTTGAAATCCAGAAAGGGTTAGGGTTACTCATGCTGTACACATACTCAGGAAAGACTCGAGGAGACCCTCTGTGCACATCTCTGTTTGATAACATAGCTCTGTATAAGTAAGTAGAAAGGCTAAGGCAGATCTGTATACTGCCCGGCTCAGTGTGGAAGAGGTGCACCATAGTGAGCCCCTCTGCGGAGATGATGGGGAAACATTTTTGGTATTAAGCATTAAAAGGAAGAATATGTCTAGCAAGCTCTAGGGGAAAAGCAGGATCTGATTTTCAGAGTTGCCACATTATAATAAACAAAATACTTTGCTCTCAACAAAAAATATCAGACATATAAAAAACAAGATACTAAAATCCAATTGGGAAAAAGCAAATGATAATGAATATTATCTGAGGCCCAGTGAGCAAATAATTTAAATGCATTAAAAAACTAAAGAAAACCTCGTCTGAAAAACTGAAAAAAAAAAAAAAAAAAGCATAAGAATAGAGAATATCAATCAAGAGATTTAAAAATGTATAAAAGAACCAAATAGAATTTCTGGAATGAAAAGTATAATAACTGAAGTCATTTTTTTACTAGGGATATATAAGAGCAGATTTGAGCACCCAGAAGAAAGAAGCAGCAACCACGAACAGAGGTCAATTGAGATCATCCAGTCAGAATAAAATAAACAAAAATAAAGAAAAAAGTGTAAAAAGAACCTAAAAGCCTTGAACAACAGTATAAAACAATTTCCCCTCACTGATAGCTTCAGAACACTCAACTAAATAACAAAAAATATACATTCTCTTTGGGTGTACATGAAATATTCTCCACAAAACAGACTCAATAAACACAAAAGATTTAAACACAGAATATAATTTTCCACCACAATGGAATGAAATGAAATAAAAAGTCAATAGTAAAAGAAAATTTGGAAAATTCACAATTATATTAAACAACACATATCTAAGTCAGCAATGGATCAAAGAAAAACAATGTAAGGGAAATTAGAAAATACTTTAAAGTGAACAAAATCAAAACTGCAAAACATCATATTCATAGAATGCAGCAAATGAAGTGATCAGAGGGAAATTTATACCTGTAAAAAAGAAGGATCACAAATCAACAATCTAATATTTTATCTTAAGAAACTGGAAAAAGAAGACCAAACCAACCGAAAGCCATAGAATGAAGGAAATACTCAATATTAGAGCGGAGATAGGTGAAACAGGAAATAGAAAAACAATAGAGGTAGAACATCCAATAAACCAAAAGTGGATTCTTTGAAAAGGCAAACAAAATTGACAAACTTTTAGCTAGACTGAGGGGAAAAAAGAGAGAAGATTCAAATTACTGAAATCAAGAATGCAAGCAGCAACATTAATACATATCTTATAGAAATAAACATGACTACTATGAGGATTTGTTGTCAAGACATTATATAACTTAAATGAAATAAACACATTCCTAGAAAGACACAAACTTCCAAAATTGATTCAAGAGGAAATAGAAGGTTTGAATTTGATCTACAATGTATAAAGATATTATATCAGTAATCAAAAACTTCCAACAGTAACAACAAAAAGGTGAGTCAGATATATAAAATCAAATGTCTTTTTTGATTGAATTGGTGAATTCAATCAAATGTCTAAAGAAGTAAGTAACACTTATATTTCTCAAGTTCTTCCAAAACAAAGAGGAAGTACTTTTTAAATTATTCCATGACGAATCATTACCATGATAATAAAGCCATATAAAGATATCACAAGAAAAGAAAACTAAAAACCAGTACCCATTATGAATACACATGTAAACATCTTCAACAAAATACTAGTAAAACAAAGGTAGATGCATAAACAAGTTCAGGAGCATACAAAAAAGATTATCTACAGGGACCAAGTGGAATTTATCCTAGGAATGAAAGTTTGTTTGGGCACATAAAAATCACTTAATATAACATGTCATATAAACAGAATAAATAAAAAAGACACCTAATCACCTCAATTGATGCAGAAAATTATTTGAAAATCTAACACCATTTTATGATGAAAACACAAAACAAACTATGGTTAAGAAAGGCATCTATGAAAACCCCACAGCACATATCATACTTAATGGTATAACATTAGGATTATGAACAAGACAAGGGTGTTTTTTCTCAACACATCTATTGAATATTGTATTGAGGTTTTAGCTATTAGTTGAGAGAAAGAAATAAAATAATTCAGACTGGAAAGAAAAAAGTAAAAGTATCCCCATTGGAAGATGATATAGAAACTCTTGAGAATTCTAATATTATCATTCAAAGTAACTAGGAATTAGTTTGAGGAAAAAAAAAAAAAAAACTTTGTTAAAAAATATTAAATACCGCCGGGCGCGGTGGCTCAAGCCTGTAATCCCAGCACTTTGGGAGGCCGAGACGGGCAGATCACGAGGTCAGGAGATCGAGACCATCCTGGCTAACACGGTGAAACCCCGTCTCCACTAAAATACAAAACTAGCCGGGCGAGGTGGCGGGCGCCTGTAGTCCCAGCTACTCGGGAGGCTGAGGCAGGAGAATGGCGTAAACCTGGGAGGCGGAGCTTGCAGTGAGCCGAGATCCGGCCACTGCACTCCAGCCTGGGCGACAGAGCGAAACTCCGTCTCAAAAAAAAAAAAAAAAAAAAAAAAAAAACCTAAAAAAACTTTGTGTTCATGAGTTAGAAGCCTTATTACTGTTTTGATGAAAATAATCCCCGAAATTTTCCACAGATTCACTGTAAACCTTATCAAAATTTCAATTGCCTTGTTTGCAGAAATTGACAAGTCATTCCTAAAATCTATAGGAAAATACAAGGGGCAATGAATCACTGAACTANAAAAAAAAAAAAAAAAAAAAAAAATTAAATACCTAAATAAACTCTGTGTTCATGAGTTAGAAGCCTTATTACTGTTTTGATGAAAATAATCCCCGAAATTTTCCACAGATTCACTGTAAACCTTATCAAAATTTCAATTGCCTTGTTTGCAGAAATTGACAAGTCATTCCTAAAATCTATAGGAAAATACAAGGGGCAATGAATCACTGAACTATATATAATTATATATATATATATATAACTATATATAATTCACTGAAATATATATATGCATATATATGTGTGTATATATACATGTGATTATGTATATATGTGATATACATATATATACATATATATGTGATATATACATGTGATTTATACGTGTGATATATAGTATACATGTGTACATATATGTGAGAGAGAGAGATATATATATCAAAAGGAGAGTGAAGTTGGAGGAATCATGCTTCCTAATTTCAAAACCTACTATAAAGCTGAAACTATAAAGCTATGTGGTATTGGCATAAGAATAGGCATAGAGATCAATGGATTGGAATTGAGACTACAGAAATTAGCTCTCGCATTTATGGTCAACTGGTTTTCAGCAAGGATTCCAAGACTATTCAATTAGGTAAGAATAACTTTACATAAAATTATGCACGGATAACTGTCACATGTGAATAATCAATTTGGAACCCCATATCACACCATACACAGAAAAAATTAAAATGGATGAAAAACCTAAATTGGGAGCTAAACTAATGAAATTCATAGCATGAAACATGTACATATTTGTGACACTGGATTAGGAAGTGGTTTATTTAGCAAGACACCAAAAGCACACACAACAAAAGAAAAGAACAGATAAACTGGACTTCAACAAATTAAGATCTTTTTGCTCAAAAACACTACCAAGATGTGATAGTTGGGTCTGGAAAAGACTAGGGAAACTATTTTCTGCATCTTGGCTGCCTTTACACTCCCATGTCACCGGCCAGCTCCAAGATGCCCCAGGGGTTACAGACCATACTTGAGAGAAGTCAAGGGCCCTATGCAAGGAGTTCCACCAGATCTTGGTTGCTCCTTGGCCTCAAGACCTGTTTTAATTCCACACAAAACCACCCATGGTGTTGCTGATCCACTCATAGCATTGCTGGGAGCAAAACAGTAGAAATGAGGTCCTTATTTGACAGTGAAGTACCAAAACTGAAGGACAGGTATGGGCAGAAGCCAGGGGAGTCCCACACCAGTAGACTGATGGGCCTGTTCATTGAGGGGTTTTTGCAGACCCAAATATCTCAGACCAAGTGACACAGTCTGGGAAAGATAACTATTGACTTCCTACTGCTCCACATTTTTGACCTTGTTGAACAGGACAACCAACAAGACAGAGACAAGGATAAACCCATGCCTTTTTTGATCCACGTTGTGGGATGCATGAGAGTGGTATTCCCAAATAAAAAGGATTTTCCTAAAACAAACACCCCTGGGAAGCCACTCATGAGATCATAACGGCTCTTCAGGTATATGTGATAGATATTTGACTATATGACCCTGACCCTGGGGACATAGGTGACACACTCTTGTCCCCAAGTGCACCAGAGGACTTCAAGCATCAGAAGCCTCCCCCAAAGAAGATACCATCTGTCTAATCCTTTCCCCTAGAATGATTGTGGGGAAAGGAATGGAGAAGCCCAGTAATGAGAAGCCATGCTCAAGGGACCAAAAATGGAATTAAAAGGACAATTGAGAAAAGAGGAAGGAAAGGCCAGGTCCAAGCCACACAGGAATGTGCCTCCTGCTGCTGAAGCATGAAATAGACAAAACAAAGTTGAAGTGGAACAAGGGGAGAAGGACTTGCAGGACTGGAATGATCTTGATTGAGCCCAGCACAGCAGGCCTCCAAGTCCCTAAGCAGAGTCTGAGGAAGGGGGACTGTACTAGTACCCAGGTCTTCCCTTAACCCAGACCAGTTCTGTGAAGAGGACCATTATGACTGTGAGAATGATAAGTAAACTAAGGAGGATGGCCAACTCAAAAGTAGTCCGACCTTACTTCCTTCAAAAACAATAAAAGGGGTAGGGTCAATGTCCTCAGGTTTCTGCCAGGAACAGCATCCCTGCAATCCTGTGAAGACAGCAGTGTAGAACTGGGGAATTCTGACTTTTACAGAACTTTTGGATACTAGTGCCTGAAAGTTAATAATCCCAGGCCCCTGCAAGGGTACGAATAAACTGATGACGTTGGGGTTGATATGGTTTAATGTGTCCCCACCCAAATCTCATCTTGGATTGCAGTTCCCTTAATCACCATGTGTCATGGGAGAGACAATGTGGGCAGTTACCGCCATACTGTTCTCATGACAATGAGTGAGTTCTCATGAGATCTGATGGTTTTATAAGGGGCTTTTTCCCGTTTGCTTGGCACTTCTTCCTCTGCCATGTGGAGAAGAACATGTTTGCCTCCCTTTCCACCATGACTATCAGTTTCCTGAGACATCCCCAGCCATGCTGAACTGTGAGTCAATTAAATCTCTCTTCTCTATAATTACTGAGCCTCAGGTATTTCTTCAAAGCAGTGTGAGAATGGACTAACACAGTAAATTGATACCACAGAGAGTAGGGCACTGCTGTAAAGATACATGAAAATGTAGAAGCGACTTTGGAACTGGGTAACAGTCAGAGATTGCAACAGTTTGGAGGGCTCAGAAGAAGCCAGAAAAATGTGGGAAAGTTTGGAACTTCCTAGAGAGTTGTTGAATGGCTTTAACCAAAATGTTGATAGTGATATGGACAATGAAGTCCAGGCTGAAGTGGTCTCAGATGAAGATGAGGAATTTGTTGGGAACTGGAGTAAAGGTCACTCTTGCTATGCTTTAGCAAAGAGATTGGCAGCGTTTTGTCCCTGTCCTAGAGATGTGTGGAACTATGAACTTGAGTGAGGTGATTTAGAGTATCTAGTGGGAGAAATTTTGAAGCAAAGCATTCAAGAGGAAGCAGAGCATAAAAGTTTGGAAAATTTGCAGGCTGGTGATTCAATAAAAAAGAAAAACCCATTTTCTGGGAAAAAATTAAGCCTGCTAAGACTGCTAGAAATTTGTGTAACTAATAAGGAGTCGAATGTTCATCACCAAGACAATGGGGAAAATTTTTCCAGGGCATGCCAGAGACATTCATGGCAGTCCCTCCCATCATAGGCTCAGAGGCCTAGGAGGGAAAAATGGTTTTATGTGTTGGACCCAGGGTCCACCTGCCCTATGCAGCCTTGAGACATGGTGTCCTGCATCCCAACTACTCCAGCTCCAGTTGTGGCTAAAAGGGGCAAAGGTACAGTTTGAGCCATTGCTTCAGAGGATGCAAGCCCCAAGCCTTGGTATTTTCCTTGTGGTGTTGGGCCTGTGGGGGCACAGAAGCCAAGAATGAGGTTTTAGAACCTCCACCTAGATTCCAGAGGATGTATGGAAATGCCTGGATGTCCAGGCAGAAGTCTGCTGCAGGGGCAGAACAACTGTTATGGAGAAACTCTACTAGGGCAGTGCAAAAGGGAAGAGTGGGTTGAAGCCCCCACACAGAGTCCCTACTGGGGCACTTCCTAGTGGAGCTGTGAGAAGACAGCCACCATCCTCCAGAAACAAGAACTGTAGATTCACCAACAACTTGCACCATATGCTTGGAAAAGCTGCAGACACTCAAAGCCAGCCTGTGAAAGCACCTGGGAGGGGATTGGTACCCTACAAAGTCCCAGGGGCAGAGCTGCTCAAGGCTGTGGGAGCCCACTGCCTACATCAGCATGTCCCAGATGTGAGACATGGAGTTCAAAGGAGACCATTTTGGAACTTTAAGACTTAATGACTGCCCTATTGGATTTTCAACTTGCTTAGGGCTTGTAGCCCCCTTATTTTGGCCAATTGGTCCCACTTGGAATGGGTATATTTACCCAGTGTCTGTACCCCCATTGTATCTAGGAAGTGACTAACTTGTTTTCAATTTTACAGGCTCATAGGCAGAAGGGACTTGCCTGTCTCAGATGAAACTTTGGACTTGGACTTTTGGGTTAATGCTGGAATAAGCTAAGACTTTGGGGTACCATGGAAAGGCATGATTGTGTTTTGATATATGATGCCATGAGATTTGGGACAGGCCAGGGGAATAATATGATTTGGCTTTGTCCCTACCCAGATCTCATCTTGAATTGTAGTTTCCATAATCTCCTTGTGTCCTGGGAGGGACCTGGTAGGAGGTAATTTAATCAAGTAGACAGTTACCTCCATGCTGTTCTCATGATAGTGAGTGAGTTCTCATGAGATCTGATGGTGTTTTAAGGGCTCTTTCTTCCTTTACTCAGCACTTCCCCTTCCTGCCATCACATGGAGAAGGACATTTTTCCTTCCCCTTCTGCTGTTATAATAAGTTTCTTGAGGCCTCTCCAGACATTCTGAACTGTGAGTCAATTGAAATTATTTTCTTTATAAATTACTCAATCTCAGGCAGTCCTTTACAGCAGTGTGAGAATGAACTAATACAAAGGGTTTTGGAGAAAATGTGGTGATATATGGCAGATAAGTTCACATGTGTTTGTGGTAGGGGCCTTTGGGTCATTCTGGGTGAAACTGAACATGATTCCCATTGCTGAATGCATTCCAGGCACTGATACTTTGCTTGCAGCATGAAACATCACCACAGGCTTGGGGGATGCCCCACACAACAAGGATTCCAGCCACAACCAGGGGTCAAGTTCACCCCCACCTAAGTTACCCAAGTCCTGAGAGCTTATTCCACAAAAGCAGAACTGCAGGCCAGGCAGAGAATAGGGAGAATAGGGCATTGCCTCTTTTAATACAATACATGCTTCAGGCAGGAGTACTATGCACCTCTCTGTCACAATTTGTTAGCCCAGTCTGGGCCATATGAAGGCTTCAGGGACTTAGGAGATGAAGGTAAACCAAAACAGATTGAATGCTAGGTGCCATACTTGGCCCCTGTGGAACCTGTCGTCCTTGCCATTACCGGGTGGTGGCAGCCCCACAGGAGCCTGGTGCTCTGCTATTCTCTGGTTCACACTTTTTTCTCAGTACCTTTGCAGGATGAAGGTGAGTCATAATTTGTGTTCACGTGGAAGGCCTGCAGTACACTTTCACTCTGCCTCCATGGGAATACCTCAGATTCCCTGCAATGTGCCATCAGTGGGTAGATCTGCAACAAGCCCAGCTATTTTCTGAAGTACTTGTCCTCCACTATATTGATGGCATCCTCATTGCAGTTTTGAGACAATGTTGACCAGGCCCTATATAAAGTCATAGATACTATGGCATGCACAGGCTGGGCTGTTAACCCAGATAAGGTTCAGGAACCTGGTCCAAAACTACAGTCTTGGAACCCAGATAGATTGGTACTTAAATGAATTCTCTTCATGACGTTAAACAGAAGTTGCTTGGCAGCCTCCACCCACAAGAAAGAGGCTCAACCGCTGAAAGACTGGTTTAGCTACTTGAAACAACATATACCACATTTGGGTATTCTTTTGGACTCATGAATCAAAGTTATTTGAAAGTTGGCCACTTTTGAATGGGAACACCACAAGAGTAGGGTCTTGAGGCTGTGCAACATACATTGATATGGGTCTTGTCATTGGGCCAATGGATCCCACCAGCCCAATGGCACTACAGGTCTTGATGACACCTACCCATATTATCGAAACCTGTGGCAACAAGAGACCACTACTGGGTGCATAAGTCCCTCATGTTTTGAATACATCAGTTACCTGGGGTAGCTGCGAGATGCACTCCCTTCCAGTACCATCACCTACCCAGTTATGGAGCCCTAGTGGAAATGACGCACCTGTCCACTGTAGTGCAGTATCTACCCTTACTTCATGAGCCGTTGACCCTCAAGTGGATACTCACTAACCCCACTAATAATAGAACTGGCTGGGCAAAGCTCCATCGTTAAATGGAAATGGTATGTTCTATAGTAAGCAGAACTGGGGCCCCAAGGTATCAGCTGACTCCATGAACCAGTAGCTCTCTTGTTGAGGTAACTGAATGGTCCACAGAGGGTGACCCCTTCTTTCCTTTAGCTAAGTGGGTTCATGGTTCAAAGATATTCCAGCTGATGTATGGCTTGGTTCATGGATGGACCCATGAAACTCAAAGCCGATGGAGTCCACTGGGCCACTGTAGCCATCTGCCCCAAGAATGGCCACTTTTTGATCAATGCCAGATTAGGGAACTAAATCAGAGATTTCTCTCTAGAGGGACATTCTCAGCACTGAAGGAATATGATGAGATTGGGCACATTCAGGCTGATATGGCCATAGACAAGCATTGAAGGAATCTGAACATTGAGGCTGAGGTCTGTTCCAAGCAAACTAATTATACAATTGCGTTCAGGGACTGGGAGGTGGAATAGGCTGCTAGAAATACCACTCTCCTATGAAGACACTGCTACTATGGATGGCTGTGGAAGACCTCTGTGAGTAGATGGGTTCCTCCTCTTAATCTGTATTACCCTGTTAGAGACAGTGACTAACAGTAGCTAATTACGAATGTGCTTATTTAGAGTCCAAAGCTTAACTTTAACTCCAGATATGAACACTTTTATATCTTAAATCCTCAGGAGCTTATTACTTTCATACTTTTTGTTTCTAAAATAATTTTGTTTTGAGATGGAGTCTCACTCTGTTGCCCAGGCTGGAGTGCAATGGCACGATTTCAGCTCACTGCAACCTCCACCTCCCGGGTTCAAGAGATTCTCTTGTCTCAGTCTCCTGAGCAGCTGGGATTACAGGTGCATGCCACCACACCCAGCTAATTTTTGTATTTTTAGTACAAACAGGTTTCATTATGTTGGCTAGGCTGAACTCCTGACCTTAGGTGATCCGCCCACCTTGGCCTCCCAAAGTGCTGAGAGTACAGGTGTGAGCCACCATGCATGGCCTATTCCTAAAATAATTTTAACATAGAAACCACTGAACAATACCTTTTACTACATTTATGATAAAACTGAATCAACTCAGGCAACATCATACGATAATATTTCCCAAATACAGATGTAACAATTTAAGCTCTTCCTTCTTGACAATTTCAATTTATGAAAGGAGGAAGATAATAATTTAAAAAACACAGAAATGGGAAAAATCATGTCATAACCTCATATTCTACTATATTTCAATTTATGTTTACGTGGGACAAAAAGATTAATTTTGTCTTAATCATCCTTGGTCATGTTGAATTACCCATAAGAAAAATAATATTCCACATGTTGTAGTTGATGTTAACATGTTGACTATTCTCTGTGAATGGTGTTTTGTAACAATAACGATCACAGAAAAGTAGTGATAATAGACTATCCAAAACTCTGAAATACAATGGCAAAATTCCTGAAATAATTGATTTTAAAAGAGAAATAATCTCTTTAGAAGAGTACAAATAAAAATGAGAATAGTGAAAATTAAAGTAGAAATGTATTCCTCCACTTCTTTTCAAAATGACTTCATTTTTATGTAAATATTCATATCCCTATTATTCTTGAGTACTTAAATATGTAAGTCATGAAAGATAGCTGAGGATGGGACAGGCTTTGAATAAAAACAAGATTTTTTTTTTTTTTTGCACTAAGCCTATTATCACAGGCAAAATTACATTTATCTTTTGGTTCAGGAAGCCAAGAATGAAATCCAATGAACTTTGAATGTGTTTATGTTTCAGGAATGCATTTCACCTGATGGTGTGCATATACATTCTAAATTAAGACAAGTTAATTCAACAGAGGAACTCTAGGAACACAGTGTTCTGCTAATCATCATCTCTAATTTGCTTTTAAGGAGTTTCTAAAATGTGTTTCAGTGTGTTGTTCTAAGCTTTGCTCTGCCACTATCTGAACCTTCTTAATTTTGTTCACAAACCCTTATTTATTGTTCTCTTGTCTTTTTCTTGTGCTCACGTGTTCAGGATTATGCCACTCTTTTAGGGACAATGATATATTTTGAGTTAGACCTATCAACACCATGAAAATGGTGGTCCATTTTCCATATAATTTATAGGCTATTATTTTCTCAGTTTGCAGACTTATGCTGTATAATAATTAAATAATTGTTGACAGCTTAATACTGAATGCCTAGTGTGGAGTGAGTGGCTTTTTACATGATCACACTGTTTCTACTAATAGTGACCCATTTAGTTATATCATCAATTTCCCTCTGTTAGACCATTGTTTTGTTAGATGATTATGGTGAACTGAGCGCTAGTGTAGAATATCCAGGAGGGATGCAGGGTTGTTTTCTTTCCTTTGTCAGGCTATGCCACATAATCTCCCTCGTATGCAGGGAAATGGATTCATTTGTCATCTATTACCCATTACCACCAGCCATTATGTGTCATTCATAGGTGTTTGAAGCACAATTGCATTTCATCCTGAGGGAATTATTTTTGTTTAACATGAAAGTTCAATAAATGTGCATTAACATTTTGTTGTGAAAAATATAATAATAAATTTGTGTTCTACTCCTTATTATATCTGGAAATTGTGTGTGTGCGTGTGTGCATGCAGCACATACGTGCACACCTGTGTGTATACTCCTCCAAAGCCTTAGTCGGCTTGGAATAATGATTGTTAATATTCATTGTCCATGTCCTGAGCTAAGAAGTTTTCTATCACTTAAACCCCAGGGCAAATTAAAGGAGAATTGGGTCTGACACTAAATTCTACTCTTTAATGCAATCAAGGAGTCCTGATCGGTTCTCATTCGTGGTTGATCTTGATTCCAATGTTGATTTTCCCACTATCTAAGCCCACATCTTGAATTTATATTTTCTTACTTCCATAGATTAAAGCAATATGAGCATGGCCTTTGGGTGTTGCACATTGACTACCATAAGGTGGATGTATACATCTGGTGTGTGTGTTCCCAGGAAAATAGCTACTGAAATCTTACCCACTTATGTGGAGCTATGTGTTCAGAATGGGCTATTCTAGCGCAGGGGTCATAAACAAAAGATACTTTCTCCAAATTTTTACTCCTCATTGATTAAGTGTTCTTCTACAGCAGCCTAAAAGGCTGCATCCCTGTGTAGGAGCTAGTGGGCAGGGGAGGCAGGCTGGGGCTGGAGGACAGGGAGCGACGGGGAAGTGGGGGGTGGGAAGCAATGTGGCTGACCAGGCACCAGGCACCTGCTTCTCAAGCTTGGCCTCTAGCACTTGTTTCATTTTTAAGCCTAAATTGGATTGAACATTTAATAATAAATCGTAAGCATGTTAAATAAGGTGACAGTCTAAATGTTGAAGCCAGAAAAAGATAAATTGATAGTTTTGAATAAGGGAAAACACGTAACTCACTGTTTTGTTGTTGCTGTTCTCCTAACATATAATACAAAGTTGTTTCACTCACTGCAGCTTACTCCAAATCCATCTCACAACACAGGAAAACAGAGTAAAGATCACAAATGGGCCGGGCGCGGTGGCTCAAGCCTGTAATCCCAGCACTTTGGGAGGCCGAGACGGGCGGATCACGAGGTCAGGAGATCGAGACCATCCTGGC
>NW_016819796.1:1915367-1918669 GCF_001698545.2 Rhinopithecus bieti | reverse complement strand
AAAAAAAAAAAAAAAAAAAAAGATCACAAATGGAGAAACAAATTGCAAAATGCTGGTAGAGAGAAAATGTTATTTTTATCTATTTTAGCAAGTATTTTATTATACTATGAAGAATAAACTTAGAGACCTTAAAGAAAAACAGTGTTATTCTATTTTCCCAAAGATAATCCTTAATGAAAAGAAGATTCCCTAATGTGTCTTATGTATTTCCAGATTGTCTGATGGCAGTTAGGTTGGAAAGGGAAGATGAAAAATAAAGAAAAACACTTCTAATTATTTTGCAATTTGCTTTAATTTAAATCAGAGTCTAATTTGTTGTCACAATAGATTAAGAGAAACCCCACAAACAAATATAATAAATGCAGTGTGCTTCAAAGCCAAATGCTAAACCTGTGGGCATGTACCATGTTTTACTTCATACACCTAGAAAAAAAAAAATAGTTCTTTTACGTGATAAGCATAAACCAGTAAGGACTTTAAAAATAAAGCAAATCTCAAACTTGTTATACAGATATTTAAGGCAATGTCATAAACAGCAGTAACCCCATTTCATTTGCTGTTTTAGCAAAATATTAAAACAGTTTTATGATACAGCATTGATTGGTGCCTAATCTGGAATAGTCCTTTTTATTAATATTGTACTAAACCCCAGGAAATGATGCCATAGGCCCTAGATTAGTGCCAAAACACATATGAAGTCAGTTGATGCTATTTATTAAGACCATGCAAGGTGCTGACCCTGTTACAGTGAACAAACACAGGGCCAGCTGGCTCACAGGCATTCTTTCATACAAACCTGTTCACTCATATCTGTTAGCAACTTTTCCTTTCATCAGGGTCAGAGCAATCCAAAAATGTGCAGGAACCCAGCAGTGGCGAGCAGGATTCTGTTTAGAGTGGGGAGCAGAGGTGTGTGCCGAGCAAACGTGCCAATTATCCCCACTGCAAGTGGGTGCTAACCAGAACCGGCTTCCTGCACGTGTCATGTGTGTGCCAGCCCTAAAGGCAGCACCTGGGAACTGTCATGCAAAATGAGGTGCCCTCCCCTGATTTTATTTCCCTAAGAAGAAAATTTGGTTGGTCATTTGAATGGAATCACTCACTTTGAATAGAAAACATATCACGGGGAAAAAAGAAGTTTCCTTACACAGTATAGAATAAGGGGCAAAAATGGAGCTTGGGATTTAAAACGTCTATCATTTTTCACTCAAGCAACATAACAGTTAAACTGCAGAAGCACAAAAGTCCACAATTACTACCACCAAGGCTTACAGCAGCCGCTCCACACGTATTTCAAAACAATTGCACTTCGCATTTCTTTCTTTTCTTTTCGATCTTCAGGGAAATCTACAACCTGAATTTAAGTATCCTTAAAGCTTTTCCATTGTAGTTCTTTTTTCCAAAATGAAATGTTTATATCACATGCATCTACTCAAGGGATTTCAAACCAGGACAGTGAAACCATTGGTGAAAATGTCACAGGAATTATCATATTAAAAATAAACTCTGAAGATAAAATTCTATGGGGATACTTAGATGGAGGACATCCCAACAGGTCTGTGGAATTCCTTTCAATTCGAGAACGAAGTTTTGAATGTGTAGATAAGCACCACTCTCACTTATCCACAGGGCTTGCCGTCTGAACCATGTAGCCTGATTGGCATTGGAGCATTTGGTATTTCACAAAAGACCCTAAGATGACCAGGTCATCCCTTAAGAAGCACAGATCCTATTGACCTAGCTGGTGGTAGTCATGGGAGAAAGTTGCTCCTCCCTCCACCCCGGAGACTGTCATGTGAGGAGCACGTTTTGCTGAAGGCCTTCCACTGCGGTACCTTATCGAATTGTTCTGGCCTTAATCTTAAGTGTCCCCTGCAAATGTATACCTGGAAACCTAATCCACAACGTGATCATATTAAGAGATGGGAACTCTGGGGAAGCGACAGAGTTGAGCTGGGTTTCGGTGGATGTTGTGCTCTTATGAAAAAGACCCCTTCTATCCTGTGAGGACGCAGCTAGAAGGCACTATCTTTGACCTAGAAAGTGGGCCCTCACCAGAAAACAGAATCTGCTGGTGCCTTCAATTTGGACATCCCAACCTCCAGCACTATGAGCAATACATTTCTGTTGTTTATAAGCCCCTTAGTTTATACCTTTTTGTTATAGCCACCAAAACAAACGAAGACAGGAATGACCACAGCCTTTATGCTGAAGCCGGGCTTTGCCCAGGTATCTCTTGGCTCATGACAGGCCTGGCAGGCCTACGAGTGTCCTGTCATTCCTGCCCCCTCTTATCTTTCCTAGAACCTTTCTTATCTTTCTTATCTTTCACTGCTCTCTTAGTTGCACCACAGGCTGAGGCTCTGCCAGCCCAATCCTAAGTCCTTCCCTTTCTCTCTTTGTAGGTGTTAGAGCTGCAGTAGAGTCTGGGGCCTCTTCCCCTATGCCTTCTCTCTCTCTCTCCCTCTATCTTTCATAAATTATCTTCTCCCCTCAAATAAATGAATTGAATATTGAAAACCATCATAAAAGCCATTTTCTGAAAGACTCAAACATATCACCAGGGCTTCCCTCACCTTGTATTTATTTTCAGATATCCTAAATAGATATATCTTTCGGCAGGGTATGGTAGTTCGCACCTGTAATTCCAGCATTTTGGGAGGTCAAAGTGGGAGGATCTCTTGAAGCCAGCAGTTTAAGAACTGCCTGGGCAACAAAGCAAGAATCCATCTCTACAAAAAACTAAAAAAAATTGGCTGAGGATGGTGGCCTGTGATTCCAACTACTCGGGAAGCAGAAGTGCGAGGATCACTTGAGTCCAGCACTTGGAGGCTGCAGTGAGCCATGATCATGCCTCACTGCACTCCAGCCTGGGTGACAGAATGAGACTCCGTCTCTAAATATATATATATATATGATGCATTTTCCAGCTGTAAACTACCTAGTATGAAAGAAGGCAACCTCAAAATACTGACAATTAGAAGGCAATTTGGATGTGTCCAGAGAAAACATTCATTTAGGCCTTTGACAACATTCAACAGACCTTCATGCTAAAAACTCCCAATAAATTCGGTATTGATGGAATGTATCTCAAAATAATAAGAACTATTTATGACAAACCCACAGCTAATATCATACTGAATGGGCAAAAACTGGAAGCATTCCCTTTGAAAACTGGCACAAGACAGGGATGCCCTCTCTCACCACTCCTATTCAACATAGTGTTGGAAGTTCTGGCTAGGGCAACCAGGCAAGAGAAAGAAATCAAGGGTATTCAGTTAGGAAAAGAAGAAGTCAAATTG
>NW_016819796.1:1906206-1912919 GCF_001698545.2 Rhinopithecus bieti | reverse complement strand
TTTTTTTGAGATGGAGTCTCGCTCTGTCGCCCAGGCTGGAGTGCAGTGGCTGGATCTCAGCTCACTGCAAGCTCTGCCCCCTGGGTTCAGCCATTCTCCTGCCTCAGCCTCCCGAGTAGCTGGGACTACAGGCGCCCGCCACCACGCCTGGCTAATTTTTTTGTAGAGACGGGGTTTCACCGTGTTAGCCAGGATGGTCTCGATGATCTCCTGACCTTGTGATCCGCCCATCTCGGCCTCCCAAAGTGCTGGGATGACAGGCTTGAGCCACCGCGCCCGGCCAAACTCACAGCTTTTAAAGGTAAGATGTTCGTACTGATGTCATAGGGCCTATTTCCCGACATCTCTGGCTCTATCTATCATCTAATAATGGCAAACTACTTCTTGGAATTTCTTGGAATTGTTTCATAATAAAAAAAAATTGTTTCATAATAAAACAAAAGCAAATTTTACACATCTCACTTTTTTTCTACCGATGTCTTTTCCTTAATTAGCAACATACAAAAATTTAGCCAGAATTTTTTTTGCATACAAAGCCTCTCCTCCGTCTAGTGTTTGCAGCCCATATTTCAAATGTTATTAGAATTCCATTTATTTTATGACACCTTCACTCATTTCTCCCCAGGAGTTTATTTATTTGACTAATAGTTATTAATTTTATGTATTCAATCAATGTTTATGGAGCTCCTACCGTGTGCTTTGAGCATACGGCAGATGGAGTTCTTGGCTTCATGAAGCTTGCAGTCAGTTGTGGGCAGGCAAGCACTAAACACATATTTAAAAATGATTTTGATAGATTCTTTGAAGATAAAGGGCAGAGTTTAAATCAGGGAGCCATCATTAGAACAACTCTTCACAAAATTTCTCTCTAAGAAAATATTTAAGTTGAAATCTGAAGAATAAAGTTAAATAACATACATACAACATAGGGACACAACAAACAATTGACACAGACTTACAGCTCCATTTAACTTCCTCTGCTTCAGAAACCAGGCTTCAATTGGTAACTCTCAACTGGAAAATGAAAAATATGACTGTAGATAAGAATATAGATACAAAGGACCCAGTGGTCTCTCCATCTGCTCACACATACCTCCTCCAATGCGACAGAAGGAGGGTTCTTGGTAATTAATTGGAAAGCAAGAAATGAAAAGACAGAAGGGTATTGTTCGGCAGCCATTTCCCTCTGTGGTCCTCTCACCTGATTCCTGATACCACCTCCTGCAGGAGTGGGAACTCTTCCAACTGCCCTCACAAGAGTGTCCTTCCTACCCGCTGTTCCAACAGCAGCTTGCTTACGGCTCCTTGCTCTCATTCTCATTCTCACCCGCAGCGCCATTCCTTTACTTTTCATTCAAATTTCTGTCTTGTTTCTTATTTATGCTTTTAGGAAGTTAAGAAGGATGAATCTTCTATGTGGCACCTATTACCAGCAATCTAGGTTGCGAGTCTTCTTCAGTCAACAGGCACATATATTTTTCTATTTCAGAATCATAGCTAGAAAGATTCTTATGCATCAGCAAGTGTGATGGTTAATACTGAGTGTCAACTTGATTGGATTGAAGGATGCAAAGCATTGTTTCTGGGTGTGTTTGTGAGGGTGTTGCCAAAGGAGATTAACATTTGAGTCAGTGGACTTGGAGAGACAGATCCACCCTCAGTCTGGGTTGACATAATCTAATCAGCTGCCAGCATGGCTAGAAAAAATTGCAGGAAGACGAAGGTGGAGTGAGCAGACTTGCTGAGTTTTCTGGTCTTCATCTGTCTTCTATACTGGATGCCTCCTGTGCTTGAACGCTGGGCTCCAAGTTCTTCAGATTTTGGACTCTTGGACTTACACCAGTGGTTTGCCAGGGGCTCTTGGGTCTTTGGCTACAGAGAGAAAGCAGAACTATCTGTTTCCCTACATTTGAGGTTTTGGGACTCAGACTGGCTTACTTGCTCCTCAGCTCACAGACAGCCTAGTGTGGGACTTCACCTTGTGATCATGTGAGTCAATACTCCTTAATAAACCCCCCTTCATATATACATCTATTCTATTAGCTCTGTCCCTTTGGAGAAGCCGGACTAATACAAGTCATTTCTTCTTTCTGTTATTGATGAGGCAAGAGTCCTAGAAATCTGTCATGACTTAATCAACTTATGCAGCCAGGAAATGCAAACCTGGCCTAAAACCTATGTCTCTTTATTTTATATGCAGGATGATCATGTATTCTGGATGTTTGGGAGAGTCCTGGTTTATTAATAAACCTGTTTAAGAAAAACGGGTTTCTGTCTATTGTCTCGTTGAAGCCACGACTAGCAACACTTTCATTCTCCTGAATCTCCCAGTTTGGAGCGGCTAGCCTCTTTTCCTCCTACATATAGCCCATTAATCTTTCCCCTCTGTCACACATATCATATTTTTTGATTTTCAGTGAAGTCTGCATTTATGTGCATGTAGTGTTTCCAAGTCTAGCATGTTGATACATAGAGAAATGTAATTTTTTAGAAATGTGATTTTTTAAAATTCCAAACTGTGTGACTTTTCTTATGTGAAGACAAATCTCTCTGAATAAACATATAGAGAGAGTTAAGTTTCTTAAGAATTTTATGTATATTTATGTATTATTTTCCAAGAGAGCTGCTCACAGGGATGTGATAAGAGAGGAAGAGAAGCTGGGGACACCCCTCGGTAAGCTGTAAATGGAGGGCAAGCATCAAAGTGGGCCACTACATAGCGTCTCTGATGGGAGTTACAAATTGGTAGTAGGGGCTAGGACTTTGTGTATATGTATATCATATACGACTCTGTGGCAGTCACTGTGCCACTGAATAAATAATTCCTGCCAATTACTGTTACCAGTGTACAAAATATCCTTAAAAATTATACACATAATTATATACTTTTATTTCCTCCATTTGGCAGATGGTAAAATTGAGGCATAAGAGGTTAAATAACTGGCCAAAACGCTTGGAGCTGTAGTTGAAACCTAATGTGCCTGACATAATGGCTTTTGTTCCTGTCATTAGGAATACTCTTTATTTTTAGTTAAGAAGTTTATCATATTATCTGACCTGTATATTTTCCTTTGTTCCTTATTGCTATGGTTTGGCTGCATCCCCAACCAAATCTTACCTTGAGTTGTAATAATCCCCATATATCAAGGTTGGGACCAGGTGGAGGTCATTGAATTATGGGGGTGGTTTCCCGATAGTGTTCTCGTGATAGTGAATAAGTCTCATGACATCTGATGGTTTTATAAACGGGAGTTCCCCTGCACAAGCTCTCTTGCCTATCGCCTTGGAGACATGACATTTTGCTCCTCCTTTGCCTTCTGCCATGACTGTGAGGCCTCCATGACCACGTGGAACTATAAGCCCATTAAACCTCTTTTTCTTTATAAATTACTCAGTTTCGGGTATGTCTTTATTAGCAGCGTGACAGCATGAGAACAGACTAATACACTTACATTTACTATTTCTTTTATTTTCTTCACATGAATTCCAAATAATCCTACAATGATGGAATAATTTGTATCTTTCTTGAGAGGCAGACACACAGCAACAGATGAATTTGCATAATTTTACTTTGTGTTCCATTTTCCAGTTACCTGGGGGAACCCAGTCTTGGTACACATGACTGACCACATGACTGACTATTAAGAGTTACTAAATTGATGGGTAAGTAGGCTGAGTAATTTTATAAATAAAGGTATTGCTGGCCTATGTAAGCCTTAGAAGAGACAGAGTTGCCCAGAAGCAGTAGAAAAGCCAACATCTCCTTTATGATACCACCTGACACTTTTATTTATTATTCATTAACAACAAATAATAATTAAAAGACACTTACTAAGCTCTGTGGATCATCCGTGCTCAGTGATTAACATGCTAGGTAAGAGAATCTCTTTAACCATTCTCTCTGGGATTTACAATGTGTATTGCTAGGGCTTGTAACCACATGGAGAATATGTCTCTATAATATTACACTTAAAAATGAATTTCATAAGAATTTTTTTATTGTTAAGGGTCATCAGGATTAGCATGTTAATAAATATAAGCTAGGAAGTTCCAGGTGATCAAATATTAAATATGCTTACTTTAATTTGAATCATTTAAAAAGTCAATTAAAGTATTATTGTTAGATTAATTGTTGATTTTAAAAAATTCATTGAGTAGATATTTGTGGAGTACATATTGCCAAGTTAAATGGAAATGGAAATATGAAGAATATGTCATAGCCTGTGACCTCAACGCTTACAACACTGAAAGGATACGGTACAAATAACTTTTTAGTATTTTTCTTTTGTTTCTTTCTTTCTCTCTCTTTCTTTCTCTCGTTCTGTCTTCTTTTCATCACTTATTTATGTATTTTGCTGATGGTGACTACATTCAGAAATTAGGAAGGTTGTCAAATCTTTAGAAAAACAACCTAATTTGAGAAGCCTCAAAATTATAGAATATGTACATCGTTTTTCATATATGTCATAGGTTAATATCATAAACTTGTATTTACATATAGTTGGGCAAGGGAAAGGAGAACATTTTATTAGTCAGGGGTCCCCAGAGAAACAGAACCAAGAGGACATACATTAAGAGAGATATACATAAGAAGGGACTTATGAGGGGAACTGGCTGTCTCAATTACGGAGGCTGAGGAGGCCCACAATAGGTCATTTGCAAGTTGGAGAACTAGAGAAGTTGGTAGCATGGCTCAGTCCAAAGGCCTCAGAACCAAGGAAGATGATGGTATAACTCTAAGTCTGAGGGTGCACGCCTGAGAGTGGGGGATGTTGCTGCAAGTCCCAGAGTCCAAAACAAGGAGAACCTGAAGTATTGATGTACAAGGGTGGAAAAAGTGGCTTGGCTCCAGAAGAGATGAGCAAAAATTGACCCTTTCTCTGCTTTTAGTTTAAACTGGGCCCCCAACTAATTGACTGGTGCCCACCTACAATGAGGGTGGATCTCCTCATCATTCCACTGACTCAAATGTCAATCTTCATTGGAACCACCCTTACATAAATAGCCGGGGAAGCTTAATCATTCCAATCAAATGTCAAACCATGTAGGTTTCCTTTTTTTATAGAAGAAAAATGGACTCAATGCCTACTGAAGCATTAAGGATAATTAATGCACATGACTGAGAATAAATAATGCTTCTCTAGCTATCTGGGTATCTCTTAATTCAGTCTAGTTGGCAACCAAAATCAGCCATTACAAACATTAATTGAGTTCCTACTCTATCCTAGGCTCTATGAAAGGCACTTAAATATTTTCTTATGCATTCCTCATAACAATTAAAATGTTTTCCAATTGATAAACTGAAGCTCAGTAAATTTAAGTAACTGCTCAAATATTGTGAAGCTAGTAATTGCCACATAAACTACAATCATTTTTTATTCTTTAAAATGTAAAAATATGTGCAGAAAGAAATAGCAATGGTTTCAAAAAACAAAACAATCACTATGGAAAATCAATTACACACAAAAGAAGGCTGAAATAGAAAGAATAAAAGGCAAAAAATCTTAAGACATACATAAAACAAATAAAATGGCCAAAGTAACTGTTTCCTTATTAGTACTTTTAAATTTAAATGGATTAATGCCTCCAATCAAAAGGCAGAGATTGGCAGAATGAATTAAAAAATAAAATGATCTAACAATATGCTGTCTAAAGGAGGGTCATTTTAGATACAAATAAGTTGATAGTATAAGAGCAGATAAAGATATTTCACGCAAATAGTAACAATAAAAAGAGCTGAATACTGACAATAAAAAGAGCTTTATACTAATATCAGAGAAGATATAGCTTAAGTCAAAAGGCTTACATGTGACAAAAGGAGATATATGTTGATTAGTCAATTTTTCAAGATGATAAAACAATTGCAAGCATATATATACACTAAGCAACAGAGTCCCAAAATATGTTAAGCAAAGTATGTTTATTGACAGAATAAAAAAAAATTCTACAGTAATATTTGAAGATATCAATACCCCAATTTCAATAATGGATAGAACATATAGACAAAAATATCACTAAGAAAATAGAGGACTTGAACAATATAATAAGCCAACTAAACCTGACTCTTCACTGCCCCAACCACGTATTTGTATGGTATGTGTTACATACACACACATACATACCACATGTATACCATATATATACCACATATTTATATGATATATATTTATACATGGGAAGGGCAGTGAAGAGTCAGATAGAAATATGTGGGAAGGGCAGTGAATAGTGTTGAGTACATAACACTCTATCTACCCAAATCTTGTTCAACTCACAGTCCACAGGCTGCATGAGGCCAAGGATGGCTTTGACTGTGAACCAGCACAAACTTGTAAACTTTCTTGCAACATTTTGAGATTTTTTGCAATTTTTTTTCTTTAGCTCATCAGTTATCGTTGGTGTTAGTGTATGTTATGTACGCCCCAAGACAATTCTTATTCTTCTTCCAATGTGGCATAAGGAAGCCAGAGGATTGGACACCCCTGCTCTACCCAACAGCAAAATGCATATTCTTCTTAAGTGCACATGAAATGTTCTTCAGGGTAGAATACATGTTAGGCCACAAAACATGTTTTGATAAACACGAAAATTTTTAAATCAAAGTGTGTTATTCAACTACAATGGAATAAAACTAAAAGGAACACAAAAGAAAGCTATAAAGTTCGCAAATATGGGACTATTAAACAACACATTCTTTTTTTTTTTTTTTTTTTTTT
>NW_016819796.1:1890424-1905937 GCF_001698545.2 Rhinopithecus bieti | reverse complement strand
CCAGGATGGTCTCGATCTCCTGACCTCGTGATCCGCCCGTCTCGGCCTCCCAAAGTGCTGGGATTACAGGCTTGAGCCACCGCGCCCGGCTAAACAACACATTCTTAAACAATCATTTGGTTAAGAAAAAAAAAAATCACAAGGGAAATAATCAAATACTTAGAGATGAAAGAAAACAAAAATACAACCTACCACAAATAAGTTCACAAATATGTGACTATTAAACAACACATTTTTAAACAATCGTTTTGTTAAGGAAAAAAATCACAAGGGAAATTATCAAATATTTAGAGATGAAAGAAAACAAAAATACACCCTGCCACAACTTTGGGATGCAGTGGAAATAGACTTCAGAAGGAAATTCATAGTCTACATATTTTTAAAAATCTCAAATTGCTTTTCACTTTGATAAGAAGATCAAGGTTCCTCAATGTAAGTTTCAATATCCTTTCTTCTTTTGTATTAAAATTCCTCTCAGACCTTTTTTATTGTCAGAGAAAAAAATGATCTAATACCAATAGTTAAGGAGAAAATCAGCTTGAGAAATCTAGAGTATTGGTTTTCAAAACCTTTGACTGAAATCACAAGAAATACATTTTGGGTTGTGATGTGGTATATACATATAAACAGACACAGACATTCAGAGAACTGAGACAAAATATCATTCAGCAATAGTCTAGCAATGTAGGAAGCCATGTGATATTTTCTATTAATTTCTAGTCAACTTCTTTAAACTAGATATTGTTCTTGACATGTGAAATGAACTTCATAATCAACAAACCTCCAGTTGTAATACACTAAGCTTAATACTATATTCTCCTTGTAGCTCAGAAGTACCATTTCCTGGTGAAAGGAAACAAAAAATAAAATTAGTACCAGATCAAAGTAACCAAAAAAGAATAAAATTAATATCCTAATGTTAAGAAAAAATTATGTGAAAATGAAATAACATGTCATTTCAGTGTAACACCAGAGCAATGCCTAACAGGCACACCTTGGGTTTATTTATTTCCCCTATAGAATGATTTTTTGTTTGTCTTAGTATTTATTATAGATTAAGTCCAATACCATGTAAAGTTGAACACTAACTTGTAGTTTTATGTTTTTTGTTTGTTTGTTTGTTTTTTAACGTGTAAGTCTACCTGGGAAGATTAATAACAATGAATAGTATGGTTTTGTTGTGACGTATCAACAAATTTTCTATCTAACCTCATAATCTTATTCTTGTATTCCTTCTTTCATGTGATGTTTGTTCAGCCATTCACATTTGTCTTTTCAACCAGCTTTGTGATGCTGCTGATACTTTCTTCAATAAGTTAAACAGATCTTTAACACAGATTCACTGTATGTTCGTATGAGAGTCGTCATGTTCACTTTTGAAAAATTGTACTTTTGTTTCATGTGTTTCTTCATAGAGTGTCCTTGGATAACTCTTTAGAGTAAAAGCAAAATTTACTGCTTAAAGAAGCCAAACATAAAGGAAATATGTATCTTATTAAAGAGCATCTAAATATGCTCTATCATTGTATTTTTGAAATTATTCATTTATATGACTTTCTGCTTCATTAGACTTTTTTGTTTTTCAATGTTAATCACACTAAACACGGATTCATTTATAAAGATCTTTCAGTATAAGAAAAACTAATTTATATTTATCACATCATTTGTGACACCTTTGTCTAACTTGTAACATAAATCTTAATTAAAGGAAATAATTCACTTATAAACATATTTCTTTATAATATGTAGACATACACTGATATATATTTAGGCTTAAATATATATATATACACATATATACATATATATTACAGCCAGAAAATCACAGCAACTTTAACTTCCCAAATCTCAATTAATTTCTAAACTCTAAGAAAGAAATTTAGTTTTCCCTTCACAGTTAGAAAAGCACATGGTAAAACTGAAAGGGTAAGTACAGCAAAGGAAATAGACACTGACCACCATATTACCTTATACTCTGTCTAAATTTATACAAATGATGTTGATATTGCTATTTGACTTAACAACTTAACCTTTATTGATAACGAGACAAGGAAGACAAAGCTTAAAAATGCTTCATGCTAGAAAATTAACTTTTCTAGTTACAGCAACATGAAAATATGTTTCAAAAGCCTTATAATTTTTTGTTAAAAATCTACCTACTGTTTTTTCTTGTTAGGCCAGACTTATACAAATTAAATAATACTTTGTAAGGCACTTGAAAACAGTATGTACATAATATATATTTAAGTCTAAAGAACCACAAGAAAGATGTAGATAATAGTACAGTGTTGTTTTATTTTGTTTTGCTAAAAGCACTCACTATCCTATATCAATTTATGATGGCAGTTATCAAAGTTGAGACCTTTTACACAGGATCATGATTTGGCTAGTGATAAATCAAATGTTTGGTACACTGGAGGAAAAGGACTGAAACGAATGACCCCAGTTGGTTCCCACAGCTCCTGCTCCAGGTTACTACTCAGGATTGCATGGCTATCAGTGAATTGTTAAGGAAAGTCTACTACAAGAAGTCTAGTCTGCCATATTCACACCTCTGGAAACCATCATCCTTGTGTCAGTGTATTAGGGTGATTCAGTGACTGAGACCATGAATTGTATGTGTCAACCTTGCACACAAATTTTAACATCTATCTTGCTTATGTTTGTTGCAGGTAAACAACACCCATTTACTTCTCAGAGTTCCATAGGTCAAAAGCCTAAGCACATGGTGGCTTTGGTTTCAAAAGTCTAAAGGAAACATAATATCCAGGTGTCATTAGGGCTGTATTTTTTTTTCTGGAGCCTACAAAGGAGAATCAGCTTCAAAGATTATTCAGGTTGTTGGAAGATTCCAGTTTTGTGTGGTTGTAGGACTGAGGTTGTTGGTTGTGTCCAGGGCTTGTTCTCAGGTTCTAGAGGCTGCACATTTTCCTCAATTCATGGCCTCCTTACTCTATCTGTAAGCCAGCAACAATTTCCTGAAGCCTGAGCACACATCAGATTTCTGCGAGTTCTTCTTCTGTTTCATCTATGCTCTGACTTTCTGTTTTCCACATTTCTCTGACTCCAGCTGGAGAAATGTCTTTGATTTTCAAAGGCTACATATTGCTGGATTTTCATGCAAATATACTGGGATCACGTGGATAATCCAGAATAAACTCTTTAAGGTCATCTGATTAGCAAAGTCCCTTCACAGAAGTACCTAGATTAGTGTTTGATTCAATGCTAGGAGATGGGAGCTGCAGAGTACAGCCTTAGAATTTTGACCACCAGAGTTCTGAGCAGCATATTACACAAAATATTACACTGTTAGTAAGCCAGCATTTCTCAATTGTTGGTAATGTTAATGTTGGAAAAATTAGGTATACCATATTATTTTCAGGCATGTTGCTCTTTGACTAAGTTAGACACTATTTTTTAAATATTTCCCCTTGGATTTTTCCTTAAAATTCGATTTCTCTAGATCATATATTAAATACTTACGTGTCAAATATAATGCTTTTTATTGTATTCTTTCCTGTTACCTTTATATAGACATACTTCCAAGTCATCATACCTCCTTTTTTTTTTTTTCTCAAAATCCCTCTTCCTTTAGGAGTACCACTGACTCCAAATTTACTATCTCCTGAGCATGAATAATCTCTGAATTTCTTTCACTTCTTACTCTTATTCTGAATTTCAGTTAAAACTTTCTATAAATTTTTCTCTAGGTAAGAGGGGTCCTTAAAATGAAGTCTATGTATAATACATCAATACATAGAAGTCAAGTTGGATGGGAAAAATTTACATCTGTATTTATATTAATCTTTAACTGAAGTTTAGAATTTTAAAATGTGGTTCACAAGTCATAGTAGCCTTAGCAATACCAGTAATCGTACTGCCAAAAACAAACAAATGTGTAATGTAAATTATAAAAAATATAAATTATGATTGCTGCAAATATCTAAAACTATCCTTACAATAGTGCCTATGTTGTAATTGCTTTTTAAATTAACCTATGCCTATACTACTGCAGTCTTCCTGGGTCTAAACGAGTGTAGAACCTAGGTTGTCCACCATTGGTATGCTCTGCATCCAGTATTTATTCCATCAAATAGTGTAGAGCATGCCCTTATATTGTTGACCCAAGCATTTACATTACTTTGTGTTGTTCCCTCGCTAGAATAACTTTCTGGACAATACATAGAAAGAGGGGGGGTCAAAGGTCAACTGACAGTTTAATATTCATATTTAAGCTTAACAGTATTCACAAGGAAATTTTATTCAAAAATAAAATATAACTTTAACATCTCTATACTTCAAGCATCAAATATTTTAATGCATTATAAAAGCACTCACATTATCATATTACATTTTTTAATATTTTGACAGTTGCATTTTAATACAATTGGCTGTCTTTGTAATTCTAAGCATTTGTATGCATGAAAGCAATTAATCAGAGAAAGAGTTCATAGCTCTCACTGGACTACCAAATGGACTTCATGGAAAAACAACAATAAAAATTGGTTAAGAGTCCCTGAAATGTTAGCAGGTATTATGTTTAAACCAAATTCAACAATATTCCACTACATTTAATCTCTTCATTTGACTCTTTAATCATATTGTAAATGGCATCACACTTTTAGTCTCCTAGTCCATAAATCTAACTTAAGTTTGAACAAAATGTCTCAATTTGATAAGATCTCAACATTCATTTATTTCCCTAAAATATATGTATATTTAATTTTTTTCTTTTTTTACTATGGACAAATTTCAAACATACACAAATTAATGAGAAGAGTGTAATGAATGCCCATGTTTTAATTATCTGGCAGCAACAACTTACAACCCTTGGCCAATCGTTACCCTCATCCACTTTCCCTGCTCTACCTTTCCAACTAAGTGGGAAGCAAATCTAAGATACCATATTTGCATTAATTTTTCATTATGCATCTCTAAATAACAGCAAATCACAGACAGAAAAACAATCCCACGACCACACTTACAAACATTAGAAACCTATAATGGAATGTCATCAAAGTGACCTTAATGTTTACATTTTTCTGATTATATCACATATATTTTAATTAAATATTTTGTTTTGAAAAAATTGTAGAGTCACATGCAGTTTTAAGAAACATTACAAGGATTCAGTGTAGTTTTCACCCAGTTTCCACTAATGGTGAAAACTTGCAAATATATAAATAATATATACATATATTTACAATAGTAACCTAAAATTAGTCAAGACACTAAACATTCACATCACCTCAAGGATCCCTTACACTGCTATTTTATAGCCATATCTTCTGGCCCTCATCACCTCATTGATTCCTACAAATCACGAATCTGTTATCCACTTCTATAATATTATTTCAAACATACCACATAAATGTACATACAGTGCTATGGTTTGAATGTCTGCCCCTCCAAAATTCGTGTTGAAATTAATTGTCATTGTAGCAATTTTCAGGGGTGAAGGCTTTAAGAGGCCCTTTGTATGGGATTGGTGCCCTCAGAGAAGGGTGAGGTTCAGTCCCTTCTTGCTCTCTGTCACCCTCTTGCTTGCCTTCTGCCATGTAATGACATGGTAGGAAGGCCCCCAACAGATGCCAGCAACTCAATATTGGACTAGAACTGTGAACCAATACATTTCTGTTCATTGTAAATTACCTAGTCTCAGGTATTTTGTTATAGAAGCATGCAATGGACTAAGACACACAGTATGTAAGCTTTGGGGATTTGCTTTTTTAATACACAATCTCTGGTGATATACACAATTTCACATATATCAGTAGTTCATATTTTATCATTGCTCAATACTATTCCATAGTACAGATATAACAACATTTTGATTTTAAGCATTCAGCCACTGAAGGACATTTGGGTTGTTTATAGATTAGAGTTATAATGAATCAAGCAATTGTTATACAAGTTTTGTGTAAGAATGCTGTGATGGTTAGTACTTAGTTTCAACCTGATTGGGTTGAAGGATGCAAAGTATTGTTCCTGGGTGTGTCCGTGAGGGTGTTGCCAAGGGAGATTAACATTTGAGTCAGTGAGCAGGGGAAGGCAGATCCACCCTTAATCTGGTGGGCATAATCTAATCCACTGCCAGTGAATTTAAAGCAGGCAAGAAAACGTGAAAAGGTGAGACTGGCCTAGCCTCCCAGCCTACATCTTTCTCCCGTGCTGGATGCTTCCTGCCCTCGAACATCAGACTCCAAGTTCTTCAGTTTTGAGACTTGGACTGGCTCTCCTTGCTCCTCAAACTTGCAGACAGTCTACTGTGGGACCTTGTGATCGTGGAAGTTAATATTTAATCAATTCATATATATATATATATATATATATATATATATATATATATATATATATATATATATATATATATATATATATATATATATATATATATATATATATATATATATATATATATATATATATATATATATATATATATATATATATATATATATATATATATATATATATATATATATATATATATATATATATATATATATATATATATATATATATATATATATATATATATATATATATATATATATATATATATATATATATATATATATATATATATATATATATATATATATATATATATATATATATATATATATATATATATATATATATATATATGTAGATATATACACATATATGTGTATATATGTATATAGAGAGATATATACACATCTATGTATCTATGTATATATATACACATATGTCTATCATCTATCTATCTATCTATCTATCTATCTATCTATCTATCTATAGAGAGAGAAAGAAAGAGAGATTGAGAGATAGAGAGAGTTCTGTCCCTCTAGGGAACCCTGACTAGTACAAATGCCTTTATCTAGGATAAATGCCCTGTAGCACAATTTCTGGGTTGTATGTGATTTGCATGTTTAGTTAGTTCTGTTTGTGTTCTACTGTAAAACCCTTTTCCACAGTTGTTTCACTGCCTTACCTACCAACAATGTGCATTGAATAGTAAAATTTCTCTGCATACTCGCCAGCACCTGGTGGTGTCGGTAAAATGTATTTTAACCATTCTGATAGGTGTTTAGAAGTAAGTCATTGTGGATTGTAATTTGCATTTCTCAAATGGCTTATGATGCTTAGCATAATTTCATGTGTTTATTAGCCATCTGTGTAGCGTCTTCAGTGAAATGTACTCTCATATCTTTTTCTTATGTAGCTTGTCTTCTTTTTATTCTCCTGATAGGGTATTTCTTGAACAATTTTTTGAAAATTTCGGTAAAGTTAAATTTAATAATTTTTGCTGTTTTGGATCGTGCTTGTGGTGTTAATTCTATATGCTTTGAGCTAGCCCTACATCCCAAAGAATTTTTTTCTGTATTCTTTGCTTAAAGTTTTATAGGTTTACGTTCTAGTTTTAAATCCATGACCCATGTTGAGTCACTTTTTGTGAAAGGTGTAAGGTTTAGACTAACATTCCCCATTCTCCATGGATTTCTCATTGTTTAAGCACTATTTATTAAAAAGACTACCTTTCCTTCTCAGATTGCTTTGGCCAAAAATTAGTTGGGCAAGTTCTTGTGGGATTAATTCTGTATTTTCTATTCTGTCCTACTGATTCTTGTGTTTATCCCTCCGCTACCCTTGATTGCTGCTGCTATATCATGTTTTGAAATTGAGTAAACTGTTTCCTCCCACTTTCTTCTTCTTTTTAAAAATAATATTATTTTAAGTGTTTTGCCTTTTCAGATAAGTTTTAGGATAACCTTGATAATTTCTATGAAAAATATTTCTGGAGTTGCTGGCAGAAATTGAATTAAGCTTGTAAATCAATTTGGAAAGAATTAACATCATAGTCACTGTGTGGAGTCTTTTAACCCATAAATATGTTTCTCCATTTATTTAGGCTTTTGTTTCATCTGTATAGTGTTGTTTTTAACATACAAATCCCATACATGTTTTGTTTAACTTACACATAAATATTTTATTGTTTTTAGTAATTAGAAGTGGTTTTGTGTTTTTAATTTCAGCATCATAGTATTCATTGCTAGTAAATGAAAATATGATTGATTTTTTATGTGTGTTATTTTCTTGTAAATTTGATGAATTCACTTTCTATTTTCAGGAGTTTATTTGTAAAGTCCTTAGAACTTTCTACCCAGACAATTATGTCATTCGCAAATAGAAAGAGTTTTATTTCTTCCTCTCCAATACATAGTTTTAAATCCCCATTTCTTACTTCGTTTTATTTTTTCTTACTTTGCTTTTATTTATTTAGAAATTCCAGCACTGTGTAAAATAAAAGTGAAATGATTTTCCTGATTTTGGTGGGGATTGGGCAAATAATTCATTTTAAACCTTAATTGCATTAACTTTATACTGAAATATATTTATTAAGTTGAACAAGATTTATTCTATGGCTGTGTTTCTGAGGGATTTTTAAAATCATGAATGGATTTGTACTTGTAAAATGCTATTTCTATACCAATTGATATGATCATATAATTTTTCTTTCCCATATTATTTTAATTAAATCTTAAGTGTGGAATCAGACATGCATTTCTGGAATAAACCCAACTTGACCATGTTGTATTATTCTATTTATATATTGCTGAGTTTCATTTTCTAACATTTTATTAAGGAGTTTATAACTATATTCACAAGGTTATTAATCTGTGATTTTTCTGTTTTCTTAGTGTCTTTATCCAGCTTTGTTATCAAGGTAATAGAAGATTCATAAAATAAATTGAGAAGTGTTCCTCCTCTTCTAATTTTTTACAAGAGGTTATATAGAATTAGTTTTAATTCTTTAAGCATTTGGTACAACCCTCCAGTGAAACTATCACGGCCTACCTTTAAAAAATTACACATTAAATGTATTCAGTAGTTATAAAACACCTGAAATTATGTATATGATATTAGGTGGGCTGTGAGAGTTTGTATTTTTTAAGGAATTGATTCATTTTATTTAAGTCATCAAATTAATGCGCATAGAGTTGTTTGCAGCTTCCCATGTTACCTTTTTGATTTCTGCAGTGATTTTCGTAACTGATACTCCCTGGTTGAATCCTGACATTGGTTAATTTTCATCTTCCCTTTTATTTTCTCTGTTAGTTCTGCTAGAGGTTTTTCAATTATACTGACCTTTTTAAAGGACTAGCTCCTTGTTTCATTGATTATCTGTATTGTTTTTGTCTGTTTTCAATTTTATTGATTCGTGTTCATATCTTTATTATTTCTTTCCTTTTGTTGGCTTTGGGTTTATTTTGCTCTGCTTCTTATGAAGGTCAGAGCTTATATTTTCAATTTAATAGCTTTTCTACTTTTCTAACATGAGTATTTGGTTCTATATATTTCCTCTCAACACTGCTTGTGTGTGCATCCCACGTTTTGATGGGACACATTTTCATTTTGATTCAGTTCAATGTAATCTTTTTCTTAAGACTTTCAGCCGGGCGCGGTGGCTCAAACCTGTAATCCCAGCACTTTGGGAGGCCGAGGCGGGCAGATCACGAGGTCAGGAGATCGAGACCATCCTGGCTAACACGGTGAAACCCCGTCTCCACTAAAAAATACAAAAAACTAGCCGGGCGAGGTGGCGGGCGCCTGTAGTCCCAGCTACTCGGGAGGCTGAGGCAGGAGAATGGCGTAAACCCGGGAGGCAGAGCTTGCAGTGAGCTGAGATCTGGCCACTGCACTCCAGCCTGGGCGACAGAGCCAGACTCCGTCTCCAAAAAAAAAAAAAAAAAAAAAAAAAAAAGACTCAGTTAACCCATGGATTATTATAAAGTATGTTGTTTATTTTCCACATGTTTGGAGATTTTTCTGCTATTTTTTATTATTGACTTTTAATTTAATTCCATTGTGGTCAGCTCTATTATTTCACTTATTTAAAATGTGTTGAGATATGTTTTATGATCCTGGAAATGACCTATCTTTGTATACATTTCATAGGTGCTTGAAAAAATATGTATCCTGCTATTGTCAGGTGGGAGGGTTTTGTAAATATATTAGATATTGTTGTTTAGTGGTGGGGTTGAGTTTTCTTATCTTTGTTGATTACATATCCAGTTGTTATGAAAATTATTAATGGGATATTAACGTCTCCAATTATAACTATGGATTTTTCTATTTCTCCTTCTAGTTCATCAGTTTTTTTTCCTTTCACAAATTTTGTAGGTTTGTTCTTTGATGCATGTACATTTAGGATTACAATGTCTCTTTGTTGGATTGACTATTTTATCATTATTTAATGTCAATCTTTATCTCTGGTGTTTTTGTTTACTCTGAAGTCTGTATTATCTGTTTTTATATAGCCACTCCTTATTTATTTTATTAACATTTTCAGAAAAAATCTTTTCATAATATCTTTAACTTCAGTCTGTCTATATCATTAAATTCTAATTGAGTTTCTTTTACACAGAATAAAGTTTGGTCATGTATATAAAGCCATACTCTGAACCATTTTTTCAAATTGGTGTATTGAGACCATTTATATTTAATATAATTATTGATGTCATAAATCTGCCATTTTATATGATTTTATATTGTTCCCTTTGTTCTTCATTTCTAGGTGTAGAATTTATTTCTATTTTACTTTTCCCACTTTCCTATAAGTTACTTAAGCATTTTTTCAAATTCCATTTTTATTTATCTATACTGTTTTTGAATGTGTCTATTTGGATACTTTTTCACCATGTCCTAGTATCATCAGTGATATGGTCTGGCTGTGTCCCCACCCGAATCTCATACTGAGATTCCCACATGTTGTGAGAGGGACCCAGTGGGAGAAAATTGAATCATGCGGGCAGTTTTTCCCATACTGTTCTCTTGGTAGTAAGTAAGTCTCACAAGATCTGATGGTTTTATAAGGGGAACCCCCTTTCTCATGGTTCTCATTTTCTCTTTGCCTGCTGCCATGTAAGGCATTCCTTTGCTCTTCCTTCATCTTACACCATGATTGTGAGGCCTCCCCAGTCACGTGGACATGTGAGTCAATTAAACCTCTTTCCTTTATAAAGTACCCAGTCTCAGGTATGCCTTTATCAGCAGTGTGAGAACAGGCTAACACAATCAGTTTATCAGTTCAATTGTATATAATTTTTTTACCTTTAAATTCCTTTACCTACCCTATTAATAATTGTTATAAATATTTCCTTTACACGTTCATTTAACATCACATCACACAGTGTTATAATTTTGATTCAACCACAAAACATAACTTAGAAAACTCAAGAAAAAATAAAATAATATTTTATTCATCATATTTTTACTTATCTTGTTTGTTCTTCCTCCTTAATATTCCAGGGTTCCTTCTTTTCTATTTAGAATATTTCTTTAGCCATTCTTTTAGGGTAGGTACACTGGTAGCAACTTCTCTTTGTTTTCACTTATATGAAAATTTCCTGATTTCTCATTCATTCCTAAAGACTAGTTTTCTAGTTATAGAATAGTAGATTGACTGCTCTTTTCCTTTCAGAAAAATGTTATGCCTTTCATTCTGGCCTTTATGGTTTCTGATGACAAATTTACTGTCATTTGATTTGCTTTCCCTTTATAAATATGGTGTTATTGTTCTCTGGCTGCTTTCAAGATTTTTTTCTTGTCTTCAGTTTTGAAAAGTTTGATGATCGTATGTCTTGGTGTGTGTTTCTTTGGGTTTATCTTGTTTGGGATTTACTCAACTCTTTCAATAGGCAAGTTTACATCATTTGAAAAAATGCTGGAAGTAGTTCACCCATTATTACTCTGAGTTCTTTTTCAGCCATTTCCTCTTTCTCTTCTCCTTTCAGTACTCTATGACATGGATGTGAGATCTTCTGTTATATTTCCAGAGACTCCTACGTGTATGCTTTGTTTATAATCTATTTTCTGTCTCTATTTTATATTGGATGATTTAGCTTATTCTATATTCTGTTTCACTGATCATCTCCTATGTTCTCTCCATTATTCTGTTGAGATTATCTACCGGGCTTTCTTTACAGTGTTGCATTTTTTAGTTGTAAACGTTGTATTTGATTCTTTCTTATGCCTTCCATTTCTTTGCTGAAATTTCCTGTATTCTCCCTGAGGCTTTTGGTTTTGAGTTTTATTTTGTTTTATTTTTTTTTTCTCAGGTCTGTTCATAAGTTCTTATTGAAACTTTTCTATCATTGCTGCTTTAAAAACTTTGTCATATGGTTTCAACATCTTTGTCATCTTTGTGTTGACATTCATTTATAGTCTTTTTCTTTCAGTTTCAGAGCTTTCTGATGCTTCATATGAGAAGTTATTTTTCCATGGAAAAAATGGATATTCTATTATGTTTTGGGACTCCGGTTATTTACAGGTGAAGATAGAAATCCAGCTTTCCCATTGACTTTAATTGTGTGGTTCTCCTTATTATCACTGGACAGGATGGGAGGTGGAGATGTGTGGATGACACCACAGTAAGAGTTACCTCATTACTACTGGGCAATGATGAAAGTTCTGATTTTCCATTAGCCTCCAATGACACTACCCTAATATGATGAGGGGTGGTGCATTATCAATGCCAGGTGGGATAGAAGTATAGGTTCCTCACTTGAATTTCATTGATACCATTGGGTGAAGGCCTGGTAAATAGCCCCAATAATGAAATTGCCCATTTCCTCTTTTGTCTTCATTATGCCACCCTTGTGGAGATGTTGGGATACTTATACTGCTTCACTTTCAAAGGCTAGTATACCCACTTAGCTTTTGCTGGTATGGGTAAGGGTAAAGATGTAAAATAATTTTCTGTTGTGTTTGGATGCCATAGATCAAATATGTTCTGAGAGTTCTCTGCTTCATTAGGTTACCCATTTACTGGTCTTTTGGCTAGAGAGATCAGGCTTTTGTTGGAGACATCTTTGTGTGCACCCAATGGCATTTCTAGGTTGCTGGCTTTTTCAACACTAAGTCTAGAATATATGAGGCCATAAGAAGACCAAGTAAACTCATTATAATGTTGTTCCTCAAGTCTGGAGTTCCTTAGCTGGTCTGCCTTCTGTCAGTCTTTCATAGTCTTCCCACCCCATACGTACACACACACACACGAACACATACTTGTTTTGTTTTTACTTAGCAGGAGGAGTAGGAAAAAGTATATTTACTCTATCTATCTTTCCTGAAGCAGAAGTCCCCTGTGTCATGTATTTTTTAGTTTCTTTAAATCAGGATAAAAAAAAAAAGTCCAAACAATACAATTGATTGATATGTTTATTAAGTTTTAATCTATAGATTGTAACTTCTTCTCTCTCTTATTTGTTGAAGAAATCAAGAGAGTTGCCTTTAGATTTTCTCATAATCTGGATATTAGACACAGCATCTTTATGGGGTTGGTTAACAAGTCCCACTGGCCCCACTATGCTACACAAAATAAAGAATAGAGTTAGATACATGATAGAAAATTTTGAAAACAATTATTAAGAAGTATTATTGTTTTATTCCATCAGTAGGCAAATAACCTCTGTCTTTATAATGGAAGACAATCAGTATATATTTCCTAATGTTGCCAACTGAAAAACTAAAAAATACCAACAAAACAAGTGTAAAGAGCAATTTTGATGCCAAAATTATGGAAATTAAACACCATGAGTGATTACAGTGAGCTATCTCAATCGTCAGAGTAAGACATCTATGAATTGCCAGTCTCTAAGCTCGTACACTATGGAGAGAGAGAGAAATAGCTCCCTCTCCTCGCACTGGTACATTTAAAACAGAATGAAATGACAAAATATCTAAGATGTTAACCACAATGAGATACTCTGCCTCATCACTGGTCAGCTACGAAATGTGCACATCATTGGTATAAAACGCTCAGTACACAACAGGTGCTGGAGAGGATGTGCACAGAAACAGGCAACACTTTATACTGTTGGTGCGGACTGTAAATTACGTTCCAACGCATGTGGAAAACAGTATGGGCGATCCTCCAAGATCTAGAACTAGAAATACCATTTGACCGCCAGCCATCCGCCACTACTCGGTATATACCCAAAGGATTATAAATCAATGCGCTATACAAAGACACATCGAACACATATGTTTTAAGCCCTAAGCAGTACTATTCACAATAGCAACAGACTTGGAGCTCCAACCCAACAACATCATCCATCTCAAGATAGATCTATAGATACAGCAAATATAAGCAATAGAGCATGACATGAACCAACTAGCCAACCTGCATCCGCATAACAAAGGCGAGTTCATGTCCTTGTAGGAACGTGGATGCAGCTGGACACCCATTCACAATCCTCACTAAACTAGCGCAAACAAGCCACAACACCTCTATACCCAAATACTGCATGTCTCTTTGTCATTCAATAGAGGTTATGGCAGAAACATGAACAAGGAGAAGTCAACTTGACAGCACAGCACAGGAAGGGGAACATCACACACCAGGGCCTGTCATGGGATGCGGGGAGTGGGGAGGGATAGCAGTAGGAAATATACCTAATGTAAATGACGAGTTAATGGGGTGCAGCACACCAACATGGCACATGTATACATATGTAACAAACCTGCACGTTGTGCACATGTACCCTAGAATTTAAAGCGTAATAAAAGAAATGTTACTATTAGCAAAAGCTGGATGGAGAATTTATGGAAACTGTGTACTATCAGTTTAATTCTTCTGTGCCTCTAAATTATTATAAAAGAAAACTAATGAAAATATTTAAGAGTTACAAAGTCAAAATATTCTTTTTCAGAGATATTTTACAAATGATAATTATTTTACATAGTATGCCCTCAATTTCTTAAGTTATCCAGGGCCATATACTCTATACACGTCCACAATGTATATTTAAGCTATAATAGGGTAGTGATGGTAATGGGGTGAATATTTTCCTTTTATGAAGGGCACATATTTTAAAAGTTCAGAATCATCAGACTCCAGAAAGCACAGGGTTCCACCGGTCCAATTTCATAATATTTTCAATATCAGTTTTAATACAGATTAAAAACAAATACTTAAAAAAACTCCAGCATAAAGATACAAGCACAGTAAATACAGTGCTTCTTGATTATGTTAGTCAAGTATAAATTAATATATTGCTTAACACTTACTCAGCAGAAGTGTGTATACGAGTGTGTGATTCTTGCATTGTAAAAGTGGAGTGTATTTGTATGCACAGTCTCTCTGCCCATAGGTAACTCATACTTTTATTGGAGGTACATGGCATGGTAGTATGTATTAAAAAGGAGGTGACATGTATATAAAGGATAGAGAATAAAATTAAAATGATGCATGTGATAATATAATGACAAAGTCAAATATTTAGGCCATAAATACTGCCTAGAATGTCATGAAAATACGACTATGTTGAAAGATTTTTGAGCAGGAGTAACATGATCAAAACTGTGATTCTGATAGTAGATCTACCAAGAATATTTGATAGATAAGATGATGGGAAGAAAGCTCAAAGTGAAGGCTGATAAAAAGCCACTAGGGATTTTACATGCAACACACACACACACACACCACACACACACACACACCACACACACACACACACACAC
>NW_016819796.1:1884172-1886033 GCF_001698545.2 Rhinopithecus bieti | reverse complement strand
TAAGTTTAGAAAAGAATATTGAGATTAATATAGAGCAGTAATAAACCCGCCTCAGGATAAGAGAAATAACTATATAAATCAAGTAAGATTTTTTCTTCACAAATGCCTACTTCAAATGTTCTTTTTGCTCAAAAATAATTATATTAACATCAAGCCATACTTAAGAAAACATCCTAAAATAATTTTAATATATGGGGCATTTATCCCCATTGTTAAATTAAGTTACTGCATACATACTGAATTCTTTGTATTGCCAACAGAATTTTTAACCTCTTTTGAGTGATCTAAGAGACCCATTTAAAATTTTAAAATCTGTAGTGTGTTTTTAAATAACTAATATTTCGGTCCAAGACCTCAGGCAATTACAATGCAATACATCTGCAAACAGAATGGATTCTGTTCTACTCTTAACTCTAAAAAAAAGTGAACTTCAAAAGGTTCATAGAAGACGTATTGCATTCTAGCATACGTATCTGTCATGCATAAGAACTAGTTAACTAATTTGCTTGCTATGGGGTCATTTTTTTTTTGGTAGAAACTATATATAATTCTTTGAATTCAAACTCATAAAATCTGTTGATGAGATTCAGCTTCAGAGGAATATTTCCTGACTCATAATATTTCAAAAAACACATTTCTGGAAACTTTACTATATTAAATCTTATTAATACAGAGGTCTGGAGCAATCATTATTGAGTTGTCATCAGAGTCTACAGAATATAAATCTAAACAAATGCGTTCAGTATAAAAAGAGTTCTTTATTAAAACCACCTTTCTTTAAGGTTCTGTGACCTCAATATGTGACTTGGGTGTGTTTCAACAGGGCTTTCCCTCAATGTCACTGTAACTGGCCACTGCCTGCTTGCAGTTGATCAAAATTGACACCATTAAGGATTGAAGCACTTACACACTTACTGTTCTCTTCTAAAGTACCTCAGGTCAAAGTGATCATGTTAATTTTATTATGAAGGCTAGAGGAAAATACTCCTATGGATCTGGCCATGAAAATATGCGTACCGTGATTGTTTTAATGCATATGGTTCAATTTTTCATCTACTTTTCTTTTCCTTTTTAATCATTGCCTTTTCTTCCTAAGGACATTCCAAAAGATGAAATTAGTTGTTAACCAAGTGTCTATTCATTAAGCAGTCATTTATTTACTCAAATGAACCTGAGATTTATCCCTATGAGTGGTGAACTTTGTGAGGCTACTTAAAGTGCCGACATCTGATCCTTCCTCATCTTGCAAAATGCACCGGTTTTTAAAATGTGTTTCCAAGAGAATGAAAAGACTGAGCTTCAGAGACCAAGATTGTTCTATGTGATTGGCTACAGTTCACATACTGCATGGTGGAAACACGCAGGCAGGGGCAGAATCAATTTTTTATATAAGTCACTGCGCAGAGCAATCCATGAGCTAACAAAGTCGGTATTAATACGTTGCCACTGTGCATAATAATTCTGAAATAGAAGTTCAGCATTTTAAATAGGGTAGTTACACCCAGTTGCAATAAACTCTGATTTCATCACTGTTTGTGAAATCCTTAAACTAAATCAGTATTATATGCCTGTTTCCAAGACTCTAATGGGCAAAGAAGGAATGCCCAGTGCTATTTTATTTCAAAACAAGGAAGGCACCATCTGCTTTACTCGAATGAGGGGAAGACAAAGTTCACTTACCTCGAGGCAGCTGACATGCACATTGTAGTTCAGTTGAGTAAGCAGTTACAAATTGGGTTTAGAACACCCGCCAACTGTCGGGAAAGAAGGAAGGCACTTCAGTTAAATTGAGCCAAATTTTAGGAAAAGATTGTACTTCACTTTTAATGTTATGTCACTCTTCCTCCATTTTAAAGAGCAT
>NW_016819796.1:1853938-1884033 GCF_001698545.2 Rhinopithecus bieti | reverse complement strand
CTTGCAGTGGAATTAAGAAACCTTGTAATTCCTTGGGAACATGTTCTTAAGATAGCCATATTCTAATTTCACTAGAGTTTTAATGATTAATTTTAAGGAAAGTTTACTGGTAAAGTGCAAGGTGCATCTGTGACTGCCGCCCGAATGAATTTACTTTTGTGTACTGTTATCAGGCATTCAATTCCAGAAGGTTCAGGTGTCAGCACAAAATTTAAAAAAAAAAAAAAAGTGTCTTTTGACTTGCGGATAGCTTTCAGCGCACGTTCTCATGCATTTTCAGCCCAATTTTAGAAGTAGGGATTAAGAATGGATTATGGTGGTTTAACTCAAGTTTTCATTTTATTTTTCTCCTTCCTCCAATAGTGTGGTTTCCCTGTACCTGATTATTGTGGAGGGTTTAGAGAGAAGTGAAATGATTGGAGTTCAATCAATATGAGACAGTGCCGTGGAGAGGCTTGAGAAAGTGTTCTGAGGCGGCTATTGAAACTTGCTCAGGCTCTCCACCTGAAGGAACAGGCTTCCCTCTTGCAGCTGAGTTTCCACTCTTTTGTTTCCCCGTAATGCACTATTGATCCTGGGAGGCTGAAAAACCTCATCCCCATGTGCACTGAGCCCAGAAATGGCTACACTTTCCAAACATGGCATTGCATTGGAAAATTAAGTGATTTCTTAAGGTCAATTACTCTATCACTTTTTACAATATAACCGTGCTTCAGAATATGCCTATTAATTAACATCTTAAATCACCAATGCACTTCATGAAATTGCTTCAAGGAAAATGTCACCTCTTTGAGTGAGTTCCTGAAAAGAAAATCTTCAGCAATTCTGCAGGGGCCCATTTCCTCCTACATTTAGGTCTACTATTTTTCTTGTAACTAACATCATTTTCCCCAACCACACTAAAGTCAAATTAATCCCCATACAAAACAAAATCTGGATAAATTACAGCCCTGCTAGCCTTTGGAACGGTTTCACTGTTAAGAATTTGAACACATATTACTCAGGTTTTCTTTATATTTTCATTCTGTAAGTCACAACCTTTTATACCGGTGAGAGTAGGTCACACTTTGCCCTTCTTTACCTGAAATAGCTTCTGAAATTATTTATTGCTAAAATGTTTTAAAGAAACCCGAGATAAAAGCATCACAGAAACCAAGTTCTTTGGAAAATAAATTATTTCAAACCATAAGAAATAATAAATTATTAATCTATAAAACAAAATCAAACCATTTCTAGTAATTTTGATCATATATAGTCACATAAGTACTACTTATATAGAAGCACTATGTTAATATACTATGTATACTGTAAGACACAAACAAAATTGACCTTTTAAAAGAATAAGATCAACTTAAACAGTATATTAAGATAGAATCATTTTTCTGATTGACTAGGATAGCATTATGAATCATTTTGTTTATAATTTAAGAAAGCACTTCTACGTTTTTTTCTCCTTAGTTTTATTCTCTTTAAGAAAAAATTAAAACATGCAGAAGAGTTTAAATAATAATATATTGAGTATTTGGGTGTTCACCCCTAAATCTAATAGTTGTTAACATTTTTGCCATATTTGCATGTGTGTGTGTGTGTATATATATATAGCGTGTGTAAATATAACTATGTGAAAATGAACTAAAATTATCAGGCCCCCTCATCTACAAGTAAGCCAGTTTGTCTATTTTATAATTCTCATAATAAACATAGATTATAAAGTTAACAATAATTCCCAATTTTACTTAATATTCAATTCATACTCAAATTTTCCAAATAGTCTCTCGAATATATTAGTTATTTTGAAAAGTATATACTGATTTAGCAGCAAGAAGAATGTTAATGCACATCACTAAATAATGGATGAAGAGTCTCTGAAATAAGTAGAACTATTTCCTGAAGGGGAGAATAAATCAACAATGTATACTCAAATATAAGACTTTAGAAATAAGGCTTCCTGGTGATAACTTTGAAATGTGCATTTATTGATTTTTGATTGCTTTTTTTTTCTGATCAGTGTGCGCTGTTTCTATTTTAAGACCTCTATATAGATAGTCTTTTTTTTTAACCATATTGATTAAAAGTTCAAAAGCTGATTTCTATTTAGATCATTCTACCCTGTTTAGATCATTCTACCCTCTCTACTTTTAAACATCATTGAGTTTACCCTCAGATGGTATCTTTGCTCAAAGTCTGATGTATAAAACTCATGAGATGAATTGCCTATTATATGTACTCCCATTTCTACTTCTTCCACTGTTTCTTCTTCCTTCTTAAGGCTCGAGTTTGTGTTTGTTTTACATAATTTCCTTTCTGTTTAAAGATTTTTCTTAAGCCATTATTTATAGATATATTTAGTAGCAAAATATTATATTAGCTTTTCTTCATCTGAGGCTGTCTATATTTCTGTGTCATGTCATTCCTGAAGGAAATGTGTGTGTGCGTGTGTGTGTGTTTCAGTATTTGAAAAATGTTTTGCCCTTCTGGCTGGCCTCCATGGCTTCTTATATGAAATGTGCTGCCATTTGAATGATCTATCAGTCGTTTGCCATTTCTCTCTGTCTGCTTTTAAGATTTTTTTCTTTGTCGTTAGTTTTCAAAAGCTTAGTTATTCTTTCTTTGGCATGAATTTGTTTAGTTTTATTCCTTTGTGGTTCACTCAGCTTCTCTATCCTGTAGATTTCTTTCTTTTACTAAATTTGGTTTGTTTTCAGCCATCATTACTTCAAATGCTCTATCAGCCCTACTTTAATTTACCTCTTCTTCTGAATCTATAATGACACAAATGGTGCATGTTTTTGTTATTGTCCTACAGATTCCTGAGCATCTGTTCATTTTGTTTTCCCAGAATATTCCTCTTCGCTGTTCAGTCTAGGTTTATTCTATGCATCTGTCCGTCTTTCTGTAAGTCCTCAAGTTCACTGACTATATTCTCTCATTTCCACTCAATTTTTAGGCCCATGCAGTCAGTTTTCATTTTCTTTTTATCTATTATTATATTTGTAAGTGCAATAATTACCGTTTGGTTCTCTTATGTAACTTTCATTTCTTTTGTAAGATTTTCTATCTTGTGCATGTTTCCCAAGAATTTATAATTGCTTGTGTTAAGATGGCCTTGTTAAAATCTTTGACAGAAAATTCTAATATCAGATTATCTCTGTATTGGTGTTAGCTGATGATATTCAAGTTGTGGTTTTTTGGTTCTGACAATAATGGGTGATTTTAAAAATTATATCTTAGCTATTTTGTCTGCTATTTGAAAGCACTCTGGATCCAAGTTATATTTTTAAGTTTAGCAGGCAGTTGTCCTGTTCAGATTCAACATGCAGTTCCTAGCCGACTCTGGTGGACTGTAATTCTGCTGGTGAACTGAACCATTTTGTTTTATTTGGTTTGTCTTTCTCTGTTGGGGCTCCCACTATTTCCTGCTGTTGTTTCCTGAGGAGCAGAAGGAGTGTCCTGAAGTCTAGAACTTCTAGAAAGGGGAAGAGATTACGTGGCTGACAAGTATGAAAAGTCTTCCAGTTCCCTGTGCAAGATCCCACTTGTTGGTGCTGCCTGCAAGCTAATGTCTCTCAATAATAGAAGAGAGTTTCAAAACTGTGGTACCAAGTGACTTCCAGGGCACTCGTGCTGGTGGGATGTGTCTAGGCTTTGGAAGTTGATTTTTTTTGGGGGGGGGGGGGTATGATATCTGGAGTTTTATCAAATTATGCAAGTTCCTGGCAGAACATAAATACTCAATACTAATTTAATGGAAGAATCAATATTGCTTAGGATGGCCTGACTTTTTAGCAAAAGTCACCATTGGCTGAATAGTGCCCACAGTGTCTCTCAACAGAGGCCTCAGGCCTCACATTATTTGCTCTGTGTAAGTGCTGTATTTGGTGGTCGCAAGGGTCACGTGAAGAATTTATCAGCTCTCCGGTATTTAAGCCATCTTTCTCTCTGTTTCCGTCTTTTAGACAGTCAGTTCCAGAATGCAACCCCGTCTCCCCAAAACACTCAGTATTTGATTTTGATGAGTAAAATGCTTAAACTAGTTTCTCTAAAAAGCACGGAAATCTTACTATAGTCAAGTTTTTGACATGATGATCCATTGGTAAGTTCTTCAAGGGAAAGATTATTATACATCATCTCAGATGTATAATAATTGGCTAGATATATTTATGAAGTTTAATGCGATTGATAATTTGGCATAGATTATAGGAATATATGGTTTTATCTCAGAATTTCTTAGGAAGCTTCTATTATATGTATTAAGTTATTCTTCTATCCCAAATCCAATTTCACAGAATCAGAAATACATAACTTTTTCTCATTTGAAATTTGAGAAAATATGAATTTTCAAATGTTTGAGAAATATTTGTGTCTCATCTTTTACTTTGCCAAAATGCTGACTTACTGCTTTTAAGGTATTTTAAATATTTTCACTTGGTTTTCCACTGCATTTTATTTAAACATGTTAATATAAGTGCCAATCATTGAAAGATCTGAAAATTAAATCTATACATAAATAAAAATAATAAATGCTATCACAGTGGAAAGATGTATGCAAATTTGGCCACATACTCAAACTTTAAGAACTATTTAGATAAATATTGATTAATGATCTACATTTATAAATGCATGTCAAATATTTCTAAATGTATTTTCTATATTAAAATTGGGGTATGTTTTTGAGAGATGTTAGTTATTTTCCCAGTAGAAATGTATCTTGATAACAGAGGATTAGCTTTAAGTTTCAAGCTGACCACAGAATTTTGACCTGTCAGCCACAATTGACTTATAGCTAGCCCCAGTGCAAGATTCTTAATGGAGAAGAATTAAGTATGCGATTCCATTACACCAGAGACAGCCAAGACTGTAAATCGTTTTACATCCACTCAAACACCAGATTTAGTTACCCAATATTTGTTGAATATCTACTCTGCTTAAACCATTATGATAGATGCAAGGAAGACCTTGCAGTTACCATACTACAGCTTGAAAGGAAGGCAAGTAAAAGTCGCCAGGTGCTTGAAATTCTGTGTTAATCCTGTAGCCTACTTCTATCAACTGCTGCCAGAAAAAAAAAATTGGAATTTCTTTTGTTACCCAAAAACCTCCCATACTTCTGTCATCACTCTCCACAAAGATTATTTTTACGTTTTTGTCCCCTTCATCCCTAAAATCTCCATAATTCGGTAGGTTGGTTAGAAAATCAAACAACAGTAATAATAATCACATCCATAATCAAAACTAGCACCACAGCAATGGCAACACGCACACATCACACACATATACACTTCCAAGCTTCCAAGGCTTTTCATTTGCTGCTTGTAATTCTATACTTACAAATCCTAATGGATTTCAAAGGGATTGTTTTTCTTACTTCAAGGACAGAAGAATAGACTAACAAAGGTGGGAGATGATATTCTACTGGGACCCAAAATTACCGAGACTATGGGAGGTACTCAAACACACACATGTAAGACAGATGCCACAGTTTCCATGAACACAGAGAACCCAGGGAAGCTGGCAGCTCTACACCTTGGAAGAAAGGGAGAATAAGTGAGCTGGTTTCAGACGCCAGATCTTTTAGATGTGCAAAATGGTCTCTAACAATCAGAACAGAGTTTGAGATCTAAATGATAAATTTCCAAAAAAAAAAAAATTAAAATAAAATGTGAACTACCACTATTTCCATTAAAGCGCTCAAAATTCTCCAAGTTTTCTTGTTGAAAAGAACAAACACAATACCTTAAATACCCAAGAACACTTTATTCTCACTTACAGATACACACATACCCACAACTACATAGATAGGAAACAAACACTGAGGATATTGTTGTAAACATGTGGTTCTAAGACATTTAAAATACGTTAGAAATAATATCTTAAAAATGTTAGAAATAAACCTTAAAAAATTACCAATGTTTTGCTTTGTAAATTCTCATATCTCTTTTCTGATTATTGATGATAAGATAGATACAATGTGAGTATTCTGTAAAAGTGTTTAGATAAGATTAATTGTAAATGCATGTATTCCATGTTTATCACATGATGCATTCAAGCTATCGTATTCCTTGTTACTGAGCCTGTAGAAGACATTAGTTTCACTGTAGTGTTTTGTGATTCACATTGTCTTTCTTGAGGCCAAATCTAACCTCTTATTTCAAAAACATGAAATGCTTCTTTTTCCAGAAAACAACTCAACATCTATTGTCATGAGTGTGCCTATTTAATAAAAGTAGCAGCACTGATCTGGTCACAAAGTACCTAACACGTTTTCAAAGCCATGAAAGACTGGCTTATAAAATGGGAGTCATAATAGCTGCCAAAATATTCCTCTTCAAATTGGATATTGCTAACTGTGAAGCACTGTGGGATTATGTAACAACTAATATGATATAACATGAAGGATTACAAAAACATATGAAGTATCTGTTCCAAAAATCTAAATTTTTTCACAATTTATTAAAAAATAAGAGACAGAGGGCCGGGCGTGGTGGCTCAAGCCTGTAATCCCAGCACTTTGGGAGGCCGAGAGACAGGCGGATCACGAGGTCAGGAGATCGAGTCCATCCTGGCTAACACGGTGAAACCCCGTCTCTACTAAAAAATACAAAAAACTAGCCGGGCGAGGTGACGGGCGCCTGTAGTCCCAGCTACGTGGGAGGCTGAGGCAGGAGAATGGCGTGAACCCAGGAGGCGGAGCTTGCAGTGAGCTGAGATCCGGCCACTGCACTCCAGCCTGGGCGGCAGAGCGAGACTCCGTCTCAAAAAAAAAAAAAAGAGAGACAGAGGAATAAATTTAATGAAATCATGGTTTCAGAAAAATTCATAACATGATATATTGTATACAACAACTGGTTTGATCTTCAGAGTAATATAATAAAAAATGGGGGGGTTGCAGATCTGGATTAAAACAGTAAACAAGTTATAAGAACAAAGTGTGATGGGTGAATATAGGTAAAATATTGATTTAAAAAATGCTATGAAGAAAATTTCTAGCTCCAAAATATTCTGTAAAAGATAATTCATTAAAAAATGGAATATATAATGCGTATTAAATAATATAAAATTAATACATTTTTAATGTAAGATGATACTAATGCGGCGTTTTTGGCAAATGTCCTTTGGAGACGCATGCTAATTATTTAGTAGAGAATTATGTTTAAAACTTACTTTTAAATGTTATAGATATTAGGTGTGTGCAAAATTAACTGCAGTTCTTGCCATTAAAATGGCAATTAATGTTATTAAAATTCAGTTTGTGCAATTTTCATAATGGCAAAAACTACAATTAATTTTGCACCAACCTAACACACACACACGTGCGCGCGCACACACACACACGTATTTACAGGTAAGGGGTACAGAGGTTTATTTCCTATTCTTTTGGCTGTTCTATATGTTTTAAATTGTTTATAGTAAATTGCTGAGAAATATTTTCCAAATTACCCTGAGAATCTAAAAGGAGTTCTCCTAGATACAAAGACTTTACCCTTTTCTTCCCTTGACACTGTGCTTTCTATATTTGTTTTCTTTTCATCTATTCATTCTAACAGTGTTTTAAAGTATTCACTCTATGTGGCTAGTGTTCTAGTGTATCCAGGAGATATGAAGCTGACTAATGTTGATTAAGCTATGGAAATGATGAAGCACAGCAGCAGTGTAAGGACGGCCATGGAGCAGGGGCGCGGCTGGTGCAGTTTCATTCAGGATGCTTGGCAGAGGCTTAAAAGAGAAGGAGGCTGTGATGGCCAGTTGTATGTGTCCACTTGGCTAGGCTATAGCTTCAGTTATTCACGCAAATGCTAATTTAGGTGTTGCTGGGAAGATGTTCCGCACATGTGACTAAGGTCTATAATCAGTTTACTTTAATCACAGGAGTTTATTCTTGATAATCTGGGTGGTTCAGACTCAATCAGTTGAAAGATCTCAAGCGCAAAGCTAAGGCTTCTTTGAAGGAGAAATTACAACTGTAGAGTGGCATTCAGCTCACACCCAAGGCTTCTGGTTGGTCCTTCCTGATAAATATATATATGGATTTCAGAGGCCCCACAATCTCATATTCCAATTTTTTTGAAATAAGTCTCTCTCTCTCTCTCTCTCTCTCTCTCTCTCTCTCTCTCTATATATATATATATATATACACACACACACACACACACACACACACAGACACATACTGGATACCAACATACAGTTCAACAGAAGAAGTAAGTTATACTGTTTAACGGCAGTATAGAGTGACTACAGTAATGACAATGTATTGCAATGTATTGTAGTTTTCAAAATACCTGGAAGAGAGGACTTGAAATGTACCCAACACATAGAAATGATAACTATTGGATGATGGATACCTGAAATACCCTGACTTGAGAGAATCTTTTCCAAATTACTCTGATAATCTAAGAGTTCTCCCATATTCAAAGACTTTACCCTTTTACACATTCTATGCATGTAATTACACATTCTATGCATATAACAGAATTTCACTTGTACCCCATAAGTATATACAAATATAATGTATCAAAAAAAGCAAACAAAAAACAACAAAAAAAACCACCTGTTTAAAAATTCAAAAGGACAAGTGGTTGTATGTTGAAAAGTTTACTTATCACACCTGTCTCTAGTTACCTAGTCACCTCTTCACCCTCCCATAAGAATTCAATGTTAGCACAGAAGTTTCTTATAACACCCTAATACTGATTCCCTGATTAATTAATTCCCTGATTAATAGTTTGTCTGCCAATGGAAAAGTAAATAAATGTATTAACGTGGTGTGTGTGTATTTTATATATACACATATACATGTAATCGATCTATCTAGCTATACACATTATATCTATATATATAATCTCCTATGTTTCTGTTTCTCTGGTGGGACCCTGAGTGATACTGGAGTACTTAAGGAAAGCTTTGAAGACTAGGAGGAAATGAGCCCTGTGTCCTTGCGGGTGAGTTCAGGGGGCAGGGAAGGAGTGTGGTCGGTGAGAACAGCAAGTGCAAACACCAGCAGCAGGAGCTGTTTGGCATCGTCGCTCAATGTTTGGAACAGAGGGCAGTTTCCACTGCACCTAGAGTGCACTATTGGATAAGGAGAGTAGGAAGAAACAAATGAACTGTGCACAGAAAGGGGGGTGAATGTCATGTCTCATATACCACTAAAACATATTGGGTTTGATCTCATAAAGTTAGAGAACAGAATGCTGATTACCAGGATCTAAGGAATGCCATAAAATGCAACTTATTTTTGGCTCCTATAAACATATATGTATATAAAATGAATTTATAGAATATAAATATATATTATTTTATATAACATATTGTGTATATTATACAGTAATACATATGTATACATATGATTTTAATGTTCATAATGCGATTGGAACAATGTGTTGAAATCAGTACTCTCCTCCCACTCTTCAAGCTTGAGAATGGAGTGAATAGACTTGTGATGTTTTATGTTGAACACACATGGACATGTGCATACATATATCACCTTTGGCAGTGAATATTGAGGGTTCTTCCTATTTGAAGAAATGATTCATCCATCAAAACAGAAATTTGTCTGAGGATATATTTTGAGCATGTCCACAAATTTTGTAAAGAGTTGTATGGCCTTGTGAAATTCACAGAATCTCCCTGGGTGCGAGTTTCTGAATGATAGTTAAACATGTTTGTATAGTCAGTCAAAAGCATATTTTTGTAAAAAGTTTACATTTTGGGGTCAAATATAAATTCTGCTACTTGTTAATTATGTGACTCCAAGCAACTGGCTCAACCTCTCTGAGTGTTCATTTCTTCAACTCCCTACTAGGGTAATAGCTAAGTTATTCTTTCAATTCCACCTGCCTCGCCCATCCCAGACCTCCAGGACATTTCAGCCTCTATACCTGGAGGAATTAGCATATATATCTGGGGAAATTAGTGTAACTACCTTCTTAGGAAGAATGATTAATATTTTAGAGCTTAGGATAGAAATATGTGTGTGTGTGTGTGTGTGAGAGAGAGAAAATATTTTTACAAGTGAAGAAAGTTACACTATAGTAAAAATAGGCCATGATACATTTTACATTTGGCAAGGTAAAAATTGTACCATAAATTCGCACATATAAGAATATAAGTACTGAACTTTTGGCATGAAAATAATACAACAACACTACCTCAAATGCCATAACATCACAAAATTTGGAGGAGGAAAATATATATATTTATATACATGAATTGTTTTATTAATTAAAAAATAAAATAAAATCTAGTAAAAAAAAAAGAGTTTTGCATTAATTGCCATTAAAAGTAACACTCCCCAAATTAACAAACAGGTATTATTTCAGTAACTAATGAGAATTTATATACCATAAAATTCACCATCGTTTGGCTATAAATTGTGAAAACATTTATGCCTTTGGAGCTGTATCTGAACAGTCCTATCTGATAATCATTTTGCTTAAGTAAGTTTTAACTAAATTCAGTGTGGTAATCTTTGCATAAGTTTTTCTTATATACCCAATATCTAATGTGACCTTTTCCTACATATAATTCTGATGCTAGCCGATCTACCTCATCCTTCCAAACTCAAGTGAAATCTGTGCTAATCCCTTCTACAGGCTATGGCTGATTTAATGCGTTCCAAATTTGTTGTTGTAATTCAGAAGGCAATAGAGGGTTCTAAGAGGAGGGGAGTGTTTCCTTATTCCCCAGTGGGCTCTTCACCTAAACTTCTGATTCCGTGGCCATTCTACGTGTGATTGAAATCACATCGTGACACTTTGGAGATAGAGTACAGTCCCCTATCTTAAAGGCAACACATGCTGCCTGAACTTTGTATAAGATAGAAGAATTTCCTGAAGTTCGGGGCTGGCAGAAAGATTTTCTATTTCTTGGTGACTCTATTCTGTCTCCAGATTTCTTAATTCCCCATTTCCCAGTCCTCTCACCAAGACCTCTCTCTGGAAATTCAATCTCCCTAGCTTTATGATTATAAAAAAATCAACTCTCTGCCTCTCATTAATGTATTCTGCTAAAGAATGACGAGTGTATTTTTAGTAGAGACGGGGTTTCACCGTGCCAGCCAGGATGGTCTCGATCTCCTGACCTCTTGATCGTGAACCCGGGAGGCAGAAGTTACAGTAAGCTGAGATTGCGCCACTACACTACAGCCTGGGTGACAGAGCGAGACTCCATCTAAAATTAAATTAAATTAAATTAAATTAAATTAAATTAAATTAAATTAACGACTGTAAGGTCAATTTGCCCTTTGTTGCTTAGGAGAATAATGACAATAAGAACAAGAAGAAAGAAGGAGAATGAATGAAGGGATGGGATGGGGAAGGAAAAAGTAGAGGTTTGTATATATCTCAGACTTTATGTTCTCACTCACTCTCTGGAAAAGCCAGTGGAGACTGCCTTCCTCACCAATGCAACTTAGGACATTCCCCTCGGAGGGTATATGCATCTTTTGCCTGCTAATATTTGGAGTCGAGCTGTGGAGCAGTGCTCCCTAGGAAGTTTACTTGAGTAAAAAAAAGTAAGAGTTCCATCTAAGCAATTCTAAATTCTGATGCCACATTAGTTGTATTCCTGTCATTACTTTTAAATGGAGCAGAATCTACTCTTGAAATAGCATCTGGAGAAGCTAACTTGGTAAAGAGAAAGTTTTAAGAAAATTACATGAACAATAGTTGTTTGGTTGTTGTTTGTTTCTTTGTTTGGAGACAGAGTCTTGCTCTGTCACCCAGGCTGGAGTTCAGTGTCACAATCACAGCTGACTACAGCCTAGACCTCCTAGGCTCAAATGATCCTCCTGCCTCAGCCTCCCAAGTAGCTGGAACTGCATGCGCCACCATACCTGGCTATTTTTTTTTAAGGGTGGTCTCCTGTGTTGCTCGGTTGTTATTCTTGAAATCCTGGGCTCAAGTGATCCACTCTCCTTGGCCTCCCAAAATGCTGGGATTACAAGCATGAGCCACTGCTCCTGGACAATGATTTATCCCTAGAGAAGACAGTGAGAGAGCTTAAATTGTGTCCAACGGGCAGTGTCACTTTGAATCTTAACTTTAAATGGTTTTTACCAGTGCAGTCATATATGAGACCTATAAATAAGTAAGAAATCCTGGCCTAGGGAATACTTTGCATATTTAAAGATATATTTAGAGAGAGAGTGTGTGTGTGTGTGTGTGTGTTTGCATGTGTGTGTACATAATATGTGTGTTTCTATGTGTGCATTATTTATTTATTGTTTGGCCAGAAAATCTTAGTGCTAGTAATTTTCATTAACAGTTCTCTGGAGTTAATTACTAACCTGGGAGGTCACAATTATGCCTATTATTCAAAACGTCAAAGAAAAAAGTCATAATACTCTTGCCCTTTGCCTTGTATTTTAACCTCACCCATTAGTTCTGCATCAGTCACAATAAAAATGATCAGTCCTTCTTCTACATATCAAAAGTGTGTATCACATGATCGATTCAACTGTGCCTTGATGGCTTTCTTCTCTAAATAATAGTTGAAGAAAAATATTGATTACATCTAGGAATGCTTTACTGCAGCCTCCTTCTTAAGTATCAGTGGCATGAGGTCAATGTACATTTAATCAATTTTTGATTCATTTATGATTGGAAAATTGGTAAATTATTTCACTCAGCTCGAGAGGTACACTCATCACAAAGACATTTCATTCAATTGAACTTTGGCCATGAATTTGAGGGGGCATCTTATGGCATAGTTAAGTAAATACATAAATTTTGTTTTAGAAGGTGAATATTACCCTATAGGGATATGACAGATTCTTGGTTTACATCCAAACTAAAGAAATCTTGGCAGAGTCTTCCAGGGCAAATCCTACCTCTTGTGAAAAGTGCAATTACATCTTTAATATATACCTACTGCAGACCAGCCTACATTTCTTATGGAATATTCTTTTAGTAATGATTACAGAAAGATCAGTGTTTTATCCCCACCAACTCTTTTACTGAACATGGCTTTCACACCATCTTAATGTTTTTATCTGTGCAATGGTATGATTTACTCATGGGATGGACATCTGGCAGAAAAATCTGTGACCTGTGTGTATGATGTACAAGAACTTTTTAAGCTGGTCACTTCTGTAAATCATGGTGTCATTGCTAGACATGATCAACCCTTTGACCTGTTGAAGTGACTGGTTCATTCAAAGAGAGAAAAAAAAAAATCAGAGCACAATATACACACTACACTACCCAGTTATAAATGTAATGATTCTTCTGTTGGAAATGTGTTGTAGTTGCTTGGGTTAGAAAATAGGACTATTCTACTCTTTTTGCCTCTGCTGATTTAAAACCTAAATAGCTGTAATCCTGTACCTCATTGTTCTCATATGTAAAGTAATATTAATATACGTTACAGGAAAATGGTAAATGAAACATTATATGATTTTTTCATGTCATGAATGCTTAATAAAGAATATGGAGAAATATGATAGTAATTTTCATAACGTTTTGCTGATGATGCAACACCAAAAATGAAAAGGTCTGTGAAGCCGTACCTGTTTTACAGCTGCAGGAAAATTCTTTCCAGTATTACAATATGTCAAGTACATTATGATCCTTAAGGAAAGCAATAAAAATGTGTGAAATAACACTGAAATCACTATTTAGCCTTTTCCCCCTTTCCTGCTTGCTGTTGGTCAGCATAGAAGTCCATGAAAATGTATTGATTCCTCCTAGATGGAAACTTTCTGTCTAAAACGGTGGTTTTACATTGTCTTTGTTGTTTTAATAATTGTAGCTGCATCCTTGCAGTGATTCCCTGAGTCTTTTTATGTACTGATAATATGGTCAGTTATTCTTCTTGGCCTTGAAACTGACCACACAGAAAGTGAATAATTTTGTACAAAGTATGAATGAGTACCAATTTCTATATGTGTTTCCTTTGCAGTAATTGATTTTCTGTATAAGTTGTGGAGTGTGTCTTTGTCCCACAATACAACATTTTGTTGCAGAATATTTGGAGGTAGGCAATAAGTGTTTAATGATGATGCATTACCCATAAAGATGACGATGATGATAATGACTGATGATTCTAAGGCCACAAAAAATAGCAAATTCTGTGTATTTAGAAAATAGTTTTCTATGAAAAGTATTTTGGGATGTACTTCTTGACATGTGATACACGGGACACAACTCAGCACAACACTGAAATAGATGTATCTATAAATGCATATATTTTCATTTAAATATGTACATACATATAAACATAGGCATCTATAACTAGGACAGACCATGTATGTGTTGCTTTTTTCCCCCTTTTATTATACTAATGATCATAATTCATTTAGGAGAAAACACACACACACAAGAAAGCAGCCCCTGTGCTTGTTTGACTCTGAATTCTTTCCTTAAATTGGTCTTCCCCTTGGTTCTAATTGCTATAAATTAATGCTGTTTGCCTGCACTGATAAATGGAGAGAAAATCTGAAGTCAAACCTTCTCATGCTCAGCTGGCCCCTCCCTCGTTTCTCATTCTTTCTTATTCTTCCCATCCTTGACAAACTGCTTTCATTTCCCCAGTTAATTCTGGTCTAGGTTGGGTTATTTTCCAGTGTCAATGTTGGCTTATCTCCAAGATAGCAATACCAGACTAATCGTTCTCACTTATATCTCCATCAGAGGTTGCTTCAGCCGTGACTCCAGCAAAGCCAGCATCTGCGCTTCCTTTACTAGAGATAGAGATCTGCTACACCCATGATATGGAGAAGAGCAGTGGGCCAGAGAGGCTTGAGACATCCAGCATTTACTTATAAGTAGAGTTTCCTAATAGTCTATGTGTATTGTTACCTTGTCATCAGCCAGAGACTAGGCTACTATGCTCTCTTCAGGCAATGGAGTCATTTCATGAACATTCATGCCTCCAAGGTGCCTTAAAATACCATGATGGCCAATCAGTAGAGAAATGATATTGGCTATAGCCATTACATTTTCAATATATAGAATCAGTATACATGTGTTACTGCTTCCTTTAATGGATTTATTCACATTTGAGTAGTTATTTTTTTGTAATTAGTACCTAATACCTGACAGCAGCATTGAAAAGACAAAGTAAATATCAACTCTATAATCATCATCCAGAAGGTAATAATTTGGTTGGAGATAAAGATTAAAAAGTACACGGAGATTAAGAAATAATGCCAGTGTCAAATGAGACACACCTGACTGTGGGAGGCGTGGCGGGTGTTGCTTGAACAAGAAAATGATCAAAGTTCGGGAGGGATCAGCAGGTGAATCTTGCATCATCTTTCAATTCTGAATATTATTTTAAACGTTCCATTTAGTTAGAGAACTTATATTAAGCATTTCGGAATATAACAGCAGGTCATCGATGGTTTGTAGCCTGTCTTTCTTAAATAATTTTGATCTCTGTCCTTTTGCATTGGCTCACCTTCCTACTGGGCTGAATTTTATTTAAAGGATAAATGAATAATTTTTCCTCCGATGAATTGCATATATTTTAGAAGTAGTTGCTTGACAAATGTAGATCTTTATGAAATAGAAACATGTCAATCTTTTTCATTATTTGGCCTGATGAAAGGCAAAGTGACCTGCATCGTGGACTTAAATTTATAATAATGCTTCACAACCATCAAAGTCAATACTAAAAGAATTTCACCCAATGCATAAGTTGTTTAACAAGGTTTATACCCCCATTAATACTACATAACTATTAATTCATAAATTGCAAAATATTATCTTTAGACTGAGTCTAAATTCATACAATAATCAGGTACATAACACATGTTAATTTTATTAATATATTCTCTCTAATAATTAATATATACACTGCAATTTTGAAACGGAGGTAGAAATCACTTAATAACAGTTACTAAATGATATCATTTAGTAATAATAATGATTCTTTAATAAATTAGGTTACTTTAGTAATTAAGTACTTACTGTGGGCTAAGTACCTTGCCATGTGCTGTGGACACACCAGCCAGCAAGTGTGATGCAGTGACCTCATTTCAGAGTTTCTAGTCTAAGAGGAATTACCTAACTACAATTGTCTGGTTCAGTGTTCACTAAAAATCATTATATTGAAAATGATAAATAATGATGTATACATATTAAAATTTCAAGATTTAGCAAATAGAAATATTTACATGGTGTATATATATAGAAAATATATATACTTTTATATATATAACATATATGTGTATATATATATGTAGTCAATACAGGTTACTTTGACTTTCATCATTGACCAAAAAATTCAGAATAATTAATATGAAGTATATGCTTCTATATATATATATATAAATACATATATACATCATATATATTTTTATATTTTCATATTGAAAAGACAAAGTAAATATCAACTTTAAAATCGTCATCCAGAAGGTAACAATTTGGTTGGAGATAAAGATTAAAAAGTGCATGGAGATTAAGAAATAATGCCAGTGTCAAATGAGACACTCCTGACTGTGTCTTTCCAGGGTCAATATTGGCTCATCTCCAAGATAGTAGTACCAAACTAATCGTTCTTGCTTATATCTCCATCAGAGGTTTCTATAGCTGTGACTCCAGCAAAGCCAGCATCTGCCCTTTTATATATCTTTATATATGATGTATATACATATGTATAAAAATATATATGATGTACATACATCATATATAATCGTATATACTTTTAATATACATGAAAGTATATGAAAATGTTTCTATATAAACATACACACATATACTTTTCTGAATTTCAAATTTACCTGTCTTATATTCAATCTGGCAACTGTAATATATACCTATGGAAGTGAGTTGAATTATGGCACCCCTCAAATTTGTAGGTTGAAATCGTAACTCACATCATCTAGAACACAACTTTACTGGGAATTCGAATATTTGCAGAGGTACTCAGTTAGGATGAAGGGGTACTGGAAGAAGGTGGGCTCCTAATTCAGCATAACTGGTGTCCTTAGAAAAGGTAGAAAATTGGACACAGACATGCTCAAAGAGAAAATGTGTTGTGAAGATGAAAACAGAAATCTACAAAGGAAGTAAGGCTAAGATCGTGGACAGCCACCAGAAGCTAGGGGAGAGTCACAGATTCTGCATCACCAGACTCAGAAGGCACCAACACTGCCAACACTTTGAATTCACACCTCTACCTCCAGAACCGAGCTGTGAGACAATTCATTTTCATTGTTTAAGCCACTCTGATACAGCAACCTTAGCAAACCCATAGATATCTCCTTAGGGAAATAAAGTAAAATAATTCTTACATTAAACAAAATACCTAAAAGGAATAGCATCAAATTCTTACATGGTGTTCCTGTTCATTGATATGATTTTTACATTGGCCCATGAAGCTAGACAGGTAGCAGGTATGATTATTAATCCTTATTGATGACAAAATAAAGCTTTCTCAGTGGATCTATAGTTTTCTTAAAGTTGCAATGTTTGTGACGGGACCAAGATTCATCTTACTCTAACTCCATTTTTAGTAAACTTGTTGACCTATTCTGCTACTTCTCATAGAAACTCATTGATATGTTTTGGCCATGTCCCCACCCAAATCTCATACCGAACTTAGTTCCCATAATCCCCATGTGTCATGGGAGAGACCTGGTGGGAGGTAATTGAATCAAGGGGGTGAGTTTTCCTATGTTGTTCTTGTGATAGTGAATAAGTCTCATGAGATCTGATGGTTTTGTTAGGGCAGTTCCCCTGCACATTGTCTCTTGCCTGCCCCCATGTAAGACGTGCCTTTGCTCCTCCTTTGCCTTCCACCATGATTGTGAGTCCTCCCCAGCCACGGGGAATGTGAGTCCATTCAACCTCTTTTTCTGTATAAATTACCCAATCTTGGGTATGTCTTTACAAGCAGTGTGAGCATGAATTAATACACTCATCTTCAGGTTTATGGTTTTCTTAATGAGAGACAGTTGGAACCGTTACCTTTTGGGATCATTCCTTCCCTGCCTCTCTTCTTTCTTCCCTCCTTTCCTTTTCCAGTTATTTCATACATCAAGAGCCTGTGTTTACATCTGTTGACTTTTTTACCCTAAGTCTGGGTTTTTAATCTATAATTTCAGGATTTTCATTCCTGCTATTTGAGCTTTTCCTATTAGCTCTTTTTAAAACTTGGGTCTTTGCAGTGTCCTCTAAGTGGGTACTTTGTATCTATTTAAAGATCACTGTTCTCAGCGCAGCCTCTGTCTGCTTCTGTGAACTGGCAAAACTCCACCCACTCCGCCTGCCCTCAAGGATCCCTACACCTGAGCCTACCAAGCTGCCTCTCTGCTTACTCTCAGCACTTTTGATAATGGCTGTGCTTATTAAATTTTCTGCACATTCAACTTAATTCTGGGAATTTATGACTATCATGTTTGCTGCTTTATCATCCTTGTTTTGCACACTTCATTTTTTTTTTTAAAGTAGCTTTTATGTCCTGTGAACCTGATTCCTACCTGCTTAGGTAGGGCGTTCGTGGCTGTATGTTCCATGGCTCTCTCTTGGGTTCTCTTTGCATTTGCTCTGCCACTTGGCATATGCAGAGAGCTATGAGTATTTGAGCAAATCAGCATTTAGGATTCTGTTGTGCTTATTTCCACTGCATAGGTTTATTATTATTATTATTACTATTATTTGGCTACTGATTTTTTACCTCCTTTTTTTATACTTTAAGTTCTAGCGTACATGTACACAACGTGCAGGTTTGTTACATGTGCACAATGTGCAGTTTGTTACATATGTATACATGTGCCATGTTGGTGTTCTGCACCCATTAACTCGTCATTTACATTAGGTATATCTCCTAATGCTATCCCTCCCCACTCCCCTCACCTCACGACAGGCCCTGGTGTGTGATATTCCCCAGCCAGTGTCCAAGTGTTCTCATTGTTCAATTCCCACCTATGAGTGAGAACATGCCATGTTTGGTTTTCTGTCCTTGCAATAGTTTGCTCAGAATGATGATTTCCAGCTTCATCTATGTCCCTACAAAGGACATGAACTAATCCTATTTTATGACTGCATGGTATTCCATGGTGTATATGTGCCACATTTTCTTAATCCAGTCTATCATCGATGGACATTTGGGTTGGTTCCAAGTCTTTGCTATTGTGAATAGTGCCGCAGCATCCTCAATTTGCCCATTACTTCAGGTACCACCCTATGCAATTACATGCCCTACATAAGACTCAAATTTCACATGTTTACCTGATGTGTTCATTATTTTCAACTGAATACCAATTGTTGGAACAAAAATCAGTAGCCGCAATGCACACGTATGTTTATTGTGGCTACTGATTAAAGCCACTGGGATAATCTGAATTCTACCTGATATTACATTTAAAAAGAAGATTTCCACTGCTAGGGAACTGGAATGTTTTGGTGGCAGTGTCGTTACCAAAGTATAGTACCTGGATGCTTGCAGGACCAGCCATGGTTGCCAGTCTAAATGCTCAATCAGGTTGGCCTCTTGCTCTATTATGACTGGTGTGTGCCTTGATATTTGAATGCCTTATATTTACTCTAAGTAGAAGCCAAGCTTGTGCTTATCCTCCAATTCTACTATAATCTAGTTCTCCCTTCCAGGCCCCTAAGAGTGACCTTCTTTTCCATCTTCTCTGCCTGTACACTGCTTCCTATACTTAAAATAGCTAAGTAGGGTCCTGATTCAATATATTTTCTAAATATATTTCTTTTGCAAAATTGACATGATAAAACATTGAGTTTTAATTAATAATGAGAAGTAAAGTAAGCTCACCGAAGAAAATAAAAGAAGAAAAGTTCTTGTGCTGCCTTTAATTGTAACATCTCTTTCTTGCAGAACGAATGAATAGACTTCAGCAGGAAATGGGCCCTTACCTTTATAAAGAGAGGGATCATATGTACAATTATATATGAATTTTGGATTACCCAAATGCTTGCTTTTCATATAGGCAAAGTGGTTTGCCTGAAATTCCATCAGGGATATAAAAGATCATTTATTCAGCAAGAAAAAGAAAGCTGTGGATCATATTAGCCAGTTTATGACATTGTGCAGGCACATAATACAAACAAACACACACAAATGGATAATGCAGCACTTTTCTAGACTTTGTGAAAACAATCCTCCAACTAGGATACCCTGATGAGGCGAAATGCCATAACCTCAGGAAAAAAAAAAAAAAAGGCAAAAGAAATTACAATCGTAAGGTTGGCTGGACTCATTGTACCTGGATAAATGTATTTTAGCTTTCACCATGCTTTTCTGAATTTTATTACTCTTTGCATTCTGACTACTAACTGAAAACAGGATTCCTTCAGATTCCTGGGCAACTTGCCACTACTTTGGGCCAAGGGGCCAATAAAAATCATTAGCAATACATAAATTTTATCCAGTGGGCTTTCCTGAACATGTGCAAGTATTCATAAGGTTAGAGCACTGACATTCACGTGTTTTGTCTTATCATATGCTCCTCATTTGCTTGCAATCAGTTAAACTCAAATCTGTTATGTGATTATATAGCAATTTATATCAAATGAGGATCAATATGCTGTTCGAGTATACTAATAAGTATGGTGATTAGACAGACACATTTGCTAATAAAAGACAACAGTTAAGAATTAATATAGTTCCAGGTTTTTCAAAATTCTGCATTACAATATTCATATTCTTAAACTTATATATTCATTTGCAGTTATACCAGCATGAATATATTCATAAGAGGAACATGCAGAATGCAGTAAGCATGTTCAGAATTATTATAATGAAATACCTCCACCACCTATGAAACTGAAAATCTCTATCTTACTTTTTTTGCATTTAAAATTCAAACTTGTCATTTGACTAAGTCGAGTAAATTTTCATTTTCCCCAGTTTACAGGGTATAAAGTTTTCTTGTATCTTCCTTTAAAGTGGAAAATATTTTCTGTGAAATAATATATTTTTTACCTAATGTTTGGTTAACACACAAGCACATATACACAAACACACTTGAAATATTATGTGAGGTGCATTTATTCTGATGTTTAATTTAAAAGTGCCAATATCATGGCAGCTGCCACACGACATGTCATCATGGCAATTTCAGTGACTCCAGCACCTCCTTCAACACGACTCCCAGTGACTATCTTGGGTACACTCAACAGAAGCCATGAAAATAAGAAATGGAGTTTCAAGAATGGAGAAGACACACTGGTTGAAGACAGGGTATTAATATTAAAGGGAAAAAAACAAAGAAACTAATTTTGGGGTTTCTGTTTGAACTAAGTTGTCATCTACCACATTATTCTGATATCCAATGATGTGTTCCTTTCTGGTGAGTAAATAGTATGTCCTTGATCCTAGAAATCACAGCCCAGTTAAAATCCCCAATTCTCAGTTGGAAAAAAAAAAAAAAAAAAAAAAAAAAAAAACATCAAAGGATACCACCTCTTCTGTAATTTAAACCGGAAGGTAACCTACTTAAGATACTTAAGACTAAAGTAATCTAGTGGGAAATATATTTTGGCTATAAACATCTACTTAAAAACATTTTACAACAAGCTAACACCTCTTTGTATGCTAATTAATTAAATACAAATTACTGCCTAAGGATTCCTTTCTTTCTTTCTTTTTAAATTCTAGTTATCATGGGCTTGTTTTCTAAAAGGATAGTTCAAAGAATTCAAAATATGAGGAATATATTCTATAATCTGGCAGAATTTTATTAAAATTGTTCTCAACAGTTGGGTATCTATTTTTAAAACGTCAGGGAGGGAAGTTTGACACCATGTCTAGGAAGTCCATTCAAGTGTTCAATCCCCAGTCTTGTGATCCTCCAATCATCTTCCTTGTCTCTGCACATATTTCTATTTACTAGAGGATGCAGTTAAAGACAACTGAAGATAAATTAGACAATGGAGCAAGAGCATGGCAAATACATTCGTTTTATTTGAAAAAAATGGGATAGGAGATTCATAGTAGTTTTGAAGTCAGCTTCTTATGCTTCCCCCCAGTGCATTAAAAATCTTTAAAATAATGTTTTTCTGACATTGGTTTCTTTATATCGCAACATTTCTGTGATAAAATTAATTCATTTTGATTTACATTTAGGCGGACATTTTTATCCCTTAATAGGCAATGATTTCTGTAAATGGTTTGTTGTCAGCCACTTATAATATTTATTCCCAAATAGTAAAGAGTAAATGATATCAATCATAGTGATGATATTACCATAATGATGGTCATTCACTGTCTTGCTGTTTTCTTCCTAATTTTAAAAAATCATACATAATTAACATGAATATAGACACTCATATGCCTATATTTGGGAACCTAAAAATTATTAACGTACAAATTACCTGGACTATAGGTCTTTAAACGTTGCACTTAAATGTTTTCTCTGTGAGATGATACTGTTTCTCCAGCATAACTGTAAAATGTTGTTACATGCAGTGGAGACTTCGGACTTTGCCCAGATGCCTAATTTAGAGCTGATGGATCCAACACTTACCTGCTTGGAATATGGGGTTCTGGGTTCTCACAGCTGAATAGTTCCCTGGTAATTGCCCTTGGCTGCAGATAAGTGCTGAGAGGCAGATTAAGCTTTCTTCAGATTAGGCACACCTCGTGCCTGGCTGATATGAATGTAAACACCCAGTACACCTTTCTGCATTGCTGGTAACTGCATCCCAGCTCCACAGCTCACTGAAGAATCAGGTGGACCTACAGCTGTAATCACACAGTGTGGCAGCCGCTCCCTTCACAATTGCTGCTTTCCTTTTTCTCTCACAGGGGTAGCTCCTAACACTATTACCCTATGAAACGTATGCACACTATGCTCCATCTTGGGCTCTCTTTAGGAAACTCAACCTTGAACACCACAACAATTGCAATGGGGATATGTTATTTAAAAAGTAATTCAAGAATATTTTTGCACACAATCTGGCCATTTGTATTCCAATGTAGCTTAATTGTCACCTATACTGTAACTCTCGTACAGTTAGTTCCTCAGATACTGAAACATCAACAGGTAAATTTGGAAGCTCCTACGTGCAAGGTTCTTGAGATGCTGGGAATACACCCTGAGATTTATACTTATTTATTAATTAAACATATACTGAGGACACAGTCTGGAATCCAGGTACTTACAGCCTGAGAGGACAGAACACGCATATACACAAATATCTCTTCATTGTCTAAAATATTATATTTCTATTATTTTTAACCTCATTTCTGTTTTTTCTCCATTTTTCATTCATGATATTATTACATATCATTATGTCTTTGTTATAAGCTGCCTCAGCATTTTTTTTCTTTCTTTTGTTTTAGAGATGGGGTCTTGATCTGTCACCCAGATTGGAGTGCGAAGGTGAGATCATAGCTCACTGCAGCTCTGAGCTTCTGGCTCAAATGATCCTCCCATATCAGCCTCCAGTAGCTGAGACAGCAGGCTTACCTACTGTGCCTGGCTGATCAATACTTTTTAAAAGGTCATTAAAAAGTGATTAAAATAATGTTAATAGACCCGAAGGAGCTCAGGATCATGGGCTTTAGAGAAAGAAAACATTTTTAAATGGACAGAGGCAGAAAGTACATTTCAGAAAAAGAGAACAGTACTGAAGAAGCATCACAAAGCAGGATATATTCATGGCATGTTTGAAGCATGCATGGACCAATTTGGCTAGAATTTAAATTAGAGAGTTTTAGGTGATACATTTAGAATGCTCAATGATGCCAGCTTGGCTATGAATGCCAAGACAAGTGGATGTTAAGTATTCTCACAACAAAAATGATAACTGCATGAGCTAATGCATTTATGAATTAGCTAGATTAAACTATCCTGAAATGCATATAGACTTGAAAACATCATGTGGTACACAGTAAATATATAATTTTCAAAAAGATAAGATCAGGAATTTAAGTTTGTTACAGCAGGAGAGTAGATTCATTGTTTGCATTTAGTTATTAGTTTGGGTTTTGTTTTTATTTTAGAGAGAGACATAAAAAGAAAAGAAATCCAAAATTTAAATCTGTGATGTGAATCTTCAAGGTTAATAAGATAAACTAATGTAGGGAACAGCTGAGAGGCAAAGGACAAATGTTTTAGAAAATAGGAGTAGAGGGTTGAAGAAAATGGACAGCAATGGTTCAAAGTCACGGTTGTTTCCAAAGAAGAAAGCAAATTGAATTTAGTTATCTGGGTTTGAGGGACAAGAGAGAAGAGTTAATAAAATTCAACTCCAGAGATTTCATCTGCATGATTGGAAAGACAATGATGATTATGAATGAAATAGCCAAATGTGAAGTACAGACTGGTTTGGGGGAAGAGAGAAAATTTGCCTCTGGCTATATTCGGTTTCAAGTGATTGCTATGCAGTCAGGGTAAAAATAGTAGTAGGTAGGTGGGAATTCAGAGGTAGAAATCTGGAGTTCTTATTGAGAAGACATTTATGTAAAGAAGAAGAATGTTCTATGGATAACTTTCAACACAAAGAGAACTATACGTTAAGAATTTTAGAGCTATTAGAACCTCAGAGAGCATCTGTCCCAAGTTTCTCGTGCGTTAGTGAGTGGTAGACATGGCATTGCTTCCCTCTACCATATTGGTTAACAGCAACTGTGATGCTGTGTCTGCCTTTTCCCTTCGCTTTTCCCACTCCCTCATTATAGAGTCCATTTCAAGTATTTTGATCACTTACTAGATAACTATATTGTCTAGGTTTGAAATGATGTTTATGTGGCTTATAATAAAGTTATGAGATGCTAAATTTCACTCATAATAACAGAAATGAAAATTTAAAGTTCTAAGATGTATTACTTCTCTCACACAGATTGACAAAATTCTAAGAAATTGATAATGTGCTCTGTTGATGAGGGAGTGAGGAGACAGGCACTCTGACATGGATAGTTGTAATAAAAAAACATACAGAATTCTTATGGAGAAGAATTTCAGAATATCCAGCAAAATTGCATATAGATTTACTATTTGACTCAGAACTCCACTTTAAAAAATGCATTCTACAGATACAGTAGTAAAAATACTAATTATGGCATTATTTATAATGTCAAAAAATTGGGGAACTGGAGCCAAACATCTATTATTAGGGTGCTATCTAAATAAGGAAAGCACAAGCAGTGATATATGACGATGGACACCTTGACAGAGATTCACCTGAGAGAGATGTGGGTGAATGAAAAGCAGAATGCAGAACAATATTTATAGTACGCAAACTTTTGTTTAAGACAGGAGTATTAGTAGATGTAGATATTTGGCTAGAGTTTCAAAAAGAAACATTAAAAGGATAAAGTAAAATTAAAAAACGTGACCACATATATGACAACATAGAGAAGAGGGTTGAGTTAATCAGGATAAAAGCCAGACTGCTCTGAAGAACCTTGTTTTATTATTTTGACGATGGGATCATGTAACTATTTTACAATACAAAAAAAAAAAAAAATCAAGTTACTTCAAGTATAAAATCCAGCACGTCAAGTTACATAATGGTAAAATTCAGTTGGATGTACCACTGAGAACTGATTTTTCCCCCTATATTGTGTATATCATAGCTCTGTGAATTGTTAAAGGCCTAGAATCAACGTCAACTCAGAAGAAATGTACACTTGGGATTCCCCACCAAAAAGAACCAGGATTCTTTAAACGAAGAGTGATTCCAGTCTGGGGCTGAAAAATACACACAGTGCTTTTAGGAAGTGCTGTGCTAAAAAGCAACAGAGACCACAGAAAGTCTCACGAGGTCATGTCAAAAGGACATGGCAGCTCTCATGAAGGGAACCCAATTAGCCAAAATGCGAGCATCTAACAGGAACCACCAAAGCAACTATAATTGTGTCATGGACTGAAAGACATTGGATCTATGAAAACCAATGAGTTACAGTAGGGAGTCAAATTCCACCACAATTCATCAGGTTACACAGATGCACGTGAGCGCCGGGCAAGCACATTCAGGGTTAAGAAGGCTCATGATCTACAGCTTGTATTTTCCTAGTCTTCCTCTTTTTGATATTGTATTAACAACAGTTTCTATATCACTGTGATGCATGTTTTATCATGCCCTTTCTCCCATAGGCCATTATAAACAGCGTCTGATTTGTTCAGGTCATCCTCAAATGCTTTGCAATGAGGCCACTACAATCAACCAGAACTTCCCTGTCTTCGCTAACTTACCCACGTGAAAATAAAAAGCTTCAGACACATTAAATTTAACAGGGTTTAACTGAGCAAATAACTATTTGCTAGTCCAGCAGTCCTCAAAAGCAGAGGTTCAGAGAGCTCTGCTCCCGTGCGCGGACAGGATTTATAGACAGAAATTGAAGTGAGGTGCAGAAGCAGCGTGACTGGTTACAGTCGCGCATTTGTCTCACATGTACGTGGTCTGATAAATTGGCAGAATGTGACTGGCTGAAGCTCTGCAGCTGTGATTGGCTGAGACTCCACGAGCTGTTACAAAAGGCAGGCTCCTAAATTAGGCTTTCAGTTTGTTTATGTGCTAAATTAGGTAGCAGTATTTTATGTAGGATATAAGGTATAGCGGCAGCCTCTGGCCAATTTTAGTTTTGCTTAACATCCTTAAATATTTTGAGCGATGCTGCAGTGTTAACGCACATCCTTTTCTTTCATGCTATAGATTCTTATATTCTGTTACTTACATCTCTTAAGCCCATCACCATCATCCTTTTGTGCCCTGCCTTGTAATATGTATCTAAACAGGGAATCTATTCTTACAAATCTGTCCCTGTATTATTATGCAGACTATGCCACCGCAGTCTTCTCTCATTTGCCCTCTTCCCATCTTTTTGTTTGTTTGGTAGTCCTATTTCAGTTTCCTTCTCTTTGCTTGAAAAAAGCGTATGTATGTCACTAAATGCAAATACAGAATATTTGCTTCTCTGTTTTTATATCTGTATTTAATATCATATTTTACCTGGTTATGTAACCAGTGACATCTTAAAATGAAAGCAAGTTTTCTCTTCCATTGATTATATTTAAATATTTAAATTTCTTCCTGTTCTAACATAAGTTTTTACATCCTCCATATGACTTCCAAATTTTCAGGATTGTGGGAAATTAGTTTTATCTATTGCAATATCATGATGAAAAAAGTCCTCCTTTTTCTATTTCAAAATTCTTATTTCTGTATATACAATATCAATTCTTTTGTATACTGCAATTTACTACACTTCTATTTCAGATGATTAGCATGTATAACTCAACATACATTCTTCTATAGTACATTCTAATAGGCTGATGTTAGACAATTTGACATTACTTCGGGCTTAGAATCAGACTTGCTTTTTTTTCCCCCCCCCCCAAGACAGGTTGATGTTTCTAGCTCAAATCACAAAATTCTCCATGTAGATTCCTTTCCTTTAAAAAACCTATAATATGTTGTAACTACAACTCCTGGGCAGATTATATGCACTTATTTTCACTGGGGGGTGTCCTAAATCTTGAGACTAAAGAAATTTCTCAAATATGTACTTGAATCCTATGTTTCAATGTGAAATAGGCTTCTGAGTTGCTTGGCTATGTCTGCCCATAGACTCCGAAGCAGTGTCTTTGACCTTCTCTATATTTGGTGTTCCATATGGCCAGAATGGAAGGGCAAACCCCCAGAAGGCTAGAGGACAGGGAGACCTTAGCCATCCTGAAGTCCCATCTGCTCTCCTAACACGAAAGGAAACTGTGACCCAGAACACCTAAAGCAAAACAAAACACACCTGTTTACTCAAACTGTCATTCTATTTCTCCTCCTTCTCCTCCTTGACCCTGGTCCCCACGCCCCGCCTCTTCCTTCCACTCCTCTGCCCTTACTATGTTTCATTTATTAACAGTAGTTTGTCTTAACATTTGGGTAACTTCTGATGCTTTAACTCATTTGCTTTCTCATGAATACCTAGGCTGATTATAAGAGAATCGAATGTAATGCACATTTTCTGGTGATTTCTCCAGGACATTGCATTACCTTTTCCATACATTTATGTGGCTGGTTCAACATTTCAAGTTCTCTTTTGAACTTCTTTCTTTTAACCTTTGTCCTCTTCAGTTACACTTATTTTATTTTACCTTTTAAGCTGTGTTTCTTTTTGATTTATCTTCTGCTATATTCTGCCTGTTGGGAAATGAGGTTCTTTTAACCATGGTCCTGCTATTCTCATTTCTTTGGTTTTTTCTCCCTTCATTCACTTTGATCCTGCCCCCATCTCTTCCCCATCTGAGGACTGTAGACAAAGGTGTCTCCTCTGACACTTTTTGTCTCCTTTTCTCTGCAAGACCCATCTCCTCCCTGCTGATCTTCTGCCATACTTCGTATAATTCCCTTGCGATTTATGTTTTTCTTGTCTCTGTTACTCTAATCTCAACCTGAAATCAGTCTTTGCTTTTTTTTTTTTTCTGCATTTCTTTCCGAGACTCCCTCCCTTTCCCTATTCCTACCCACTGTAGAAACGCAGTGTGCTAACTTAGGAGAATGTTACCGTCACTGTTCTTTTCTTCTAACTTTCATATAGGGTCCTTGAAGTGGGTCCAGCTGTTGAGCGTTGCATAGATAGGGTGTTCTTTTGCAAATAAAGATTGCATGCATTTTATGGGAAAATGTGCCCTGTCACTTTCCTCCGTAGGAAACTCACATTTCCTGACTGCACATTTCTCCCAGATGAGTTCTAGTGCCTTACACAAAGCGTGGCTTTAATTGTCTTCTTTTATAACAACAATCCCTCTTTGTTTCTATTGGAAAACACCTGGTGAATGGCTAATCCCACCCTATCCTTGCCACATTTCTGTTTCACACTTATGTTTCCTAGAACAAATCCCAAACCTGTCTGCTGCATTTGCTGGAAATACTGACACAGTGCAATGTCATCTTAGTTCATATGCACTTACCATTTTATCCCACTAATTGGAAGCAAGACTATATACTTCTACAATATACTTCTATTACTTTTTTCCAGGCAACTTTAAGTTAACACAATAATAATTATAAATTAATTCTAACAATAAAATATACTACTAACAATAAAACTGACAATATATAAAATATATAACTAACAATAAAATATAATGCTAACAATGTAAATATAACAAAAATAGTATTTATGTTATTGCCTCTACTTAATTGTTCTGTTATGGATGATTTCCTGAACTACGCCATGACCCTCATTAATTTTCCATGAAAAACATTTTTACTTACTCATATAAATTCTCCTAGTTCATGCTTCCCTGCTATTGCTTTTGAACTTTTTATTTCACCACTAGTTTTTTGCACAACTGGGCCAATTGCAACTCTCATTGCTATCTTTTTTTAAAGGCATTCAAATTACTGTCACATCATTTTCTACACTACATTTTTCTATTTTTCCTTGTTTCTGGTTTACTTCTAAGTGATGCCAATTTATCACTAGAAGCCTAGTTTTGTTAATAAATGTTATAGATCAAATCAGATTTATATTAAATATAAGAAAGTGGGCCAGGCGCGGTGGCTCACGCCTGTAATCCCAGTACTTTGAGAGGCTAAGGTGGTTGGATCACGAGCTCAGGAGATCAAGACCATCCTGGCTAACACCGTGAAACCCCATCTTTACTAAAAATAAAGTAAAATAAAATAAAATAAAAATTAAATTAAATCAAATTAAATTAAATTAAAAAAAAATTAGATGGCCATGGTGGCAGGCACCTGTAGTCCCAGCTACTCAGGAGGCTGAGGTAGGAGAATGGCATAAACCTGGAAGGCAGAGCTTGCAGTGAGCCAAGATCGCTCCACTGCACTCCAGCCTGGGCGACAGAGCAAAACTCTGTCTCAAAAAAAAAAAGTAAAAGAAAAAAAAGAAAAGCTAGCCTAAGTATTGGGACAAATCTGGATCTAGAATTCTGTCTATCTAAATAATGAATATACTGTTATGAAAATAACCCAGTCATAATGAAAATATGGCTTTAAAATTAACTTTTGTATAAAGTTATTGCAGTCACACATATATACGAATATGTATTTTGAAGAAAGTTTGTTCTTGAACTACCAGAAAACTTGTCAAAGACAAGCGTCCACACTGCTATTACAGTTTAATACCTGAATTCACACAAAATAGTTATTTGTCATTTCTTTTACTATTCTTACAAAATTATTATTTGAGTTTGATTTGTCCTTTTTTTTTTT
>NW_016819796.1:1846087-1853835 GCF_001698545.2 Rhinopithecus bieti | reverse complement strand
TTTTTTTTTTTTTTTTTTTTTTTTTTTTTTTTTTTTTTTTTTACATTTCCTACACAATCTACAGTTGGGTAAAAAATGATAGCTTTTATTTTTAACAAAAATCTAACATTAAAAAAGAAAATGTCTGTAAATCATTTGTATTATTAATGCACTCCCCAATTTCTACCTGCTTACCATTGCAGAAATTCATTTTATAAAAAATGATATTAGTAACTCATTAAGTGGTTAAATGAAGCTGAACTCACTCAACTAATGGAAAATGACCACACTGGTTAATTGTAAAGATATAAGAATATAGCATAGGAACTATACAGCGGTAAATTCATAAAAACTAAATGGCTTACAGTAAAGCATTGTCAAATATTTTTCTAGTCATATGTATGAATTGAAATTCTGCAGAAATGCAGTCTTTTCCACTACTTCACATTAATTTTATGTAGACTCCTAGTTGCAACTCAATTTTATGACTTCATACATGAGAATTGGGATAGTTTGAGAATATTTTGTTGATAAGGAACTTAGAACATTTTTATTATTAAAGGATTTAGTAAATCACCTTATTTTCTAAAACGCTGCTTTCTATAGTTGGTAGAAGAATTTCTACAATAGAAATTAGAAAATGATAAATGTTGTATATTGTTTGCCATTAGTTTATTCTGTAAATATGGGTATGTCACTTAGTGTCTTTATTTCTAAACTCAAAAGTGAGGGTTTCATATTAGAAATGACCAAATACATTTGAAAGTACTTAAGAAGTAAAAATTATTTTGTATCTATAACACTGTGTGTTATTTTGAATCAGATAAGTTAATGCCTCAATATTACCACAGAACATGAAAATGAATTATTTTCTAAGTAGAGGAAAATAAATTATTACTGGTCTGGAAGTCTCTGGATAATAGCACTAAGTCTCTAAGGAGCATTAACTTCTAAATTGTCATTTTTGTGATTTGGAAATAAACTGTCTGAATTTGAAAACTGTCTATGAACCAGAAATATTACCTAAATTTTAGCATGCTCTTTGGACTGGCTTGGGTTAATTTTTACACACAAGGCAAAGGACCTCATATGCAAATGGAACAGAGTTTCAACCATACTAGACATCTGATCACCTTGTTACTGTTTGAGAGTGTAGGTTTCCTGATTCTTTGCATTATAAATTATCTAAAGGGTGTCTTCAGGTTTCTTCATGCGTCATGAGAGAATCTACTATTTGTACAAAAAGGAAGCTCTTAACTGATTTATCTTATTCAATTGGGGAGAAATGCTAATTATGCTATAGCTACAAGTTGTTTTCTATATAGTTGTAGAGATAAGTCAAATGTTATTTCTCAATAAATTTTCACCTGTTGTATAGGTTAAACTATGAAAGGCCATCCAATTATATTTACATAGATTTGTGTCTTCAAGAGTAATGCAATTCATTTTGCATTGATTGTTTTTGATAAGATAGGAAGTAGATTCATAAAGTAGTTTTCAAGAAGCACAATTATATATTGTCTTGTATGCTAATATCTCTATTAAAATTGTCACTTTTACATGTGTGAAAGGCTTAGCTACTTTGTAAAGATGTTCCATAAACTCAGTAACGTATGTGTACTGACCAAGCATTTCCTGTACTCCACCCTCTGTTTCTTCTCTGCTTTTCTGCATCCCCAGGCTACTCTTCCAAATACAGGAGGTGGAATGTACTGCCAAAGCATGCTATATGATTACTATATGTTTCATATCTTACTTCCTCTAACTCCTCCTGTCAGTTTTCTCAATGGGTATGAGATAGTTGAAGAGATAATGGAAATTCAGAGAAAGCTAACACAATAGTAACTACATATGATTTTCCTCTTGTTTCCTTTGCTAAAATACACGTTTATGTTTCTTTGAAGCTTTCACATTGTTTAAGCCTTCTGCCCAATTTCATTGTCTCCCTGTGGCTAACCTCAATCTGTTTTCCTCTCTCTCCTGGCTGCCAGCCAGCTACTGAAACTGCAACAGGGCTATTTATAACTTATGAACTGCAAAGGTGAGTTTTTCATATAGCGTAGGTACTTTTTTTTTTCTTGTCACTAAGGCCATTATCTTAAAGGACTCCAGGGCTATATTTGTAAACTAGATTTCTCATGAACAAAAAGTGAGTCTACATATTGTCAGATCTTGGAACATAGTAAATCCTTAGGTAGTCTCAAAGTCATTTGAGTTTTATCAAATTTCTCTATGTGGAATATTATATATTAAGTATATTCACTGTAGACAGTCATGCTTGTTCAATGTTTGGATTAGAATAGATAGAAATATTTCCAATATGAATGACGTTTTTGATCTGAATAAAACCAACATCTTAAAAATTTCTCATTATTCTAGACAACTGAGTTCCAAGAGTGTGTACAATCCTTGTGTCCCAAAGGGGAACAAAAGACATGAATCACATATTCTAAGAAAATAGAATCCCTTTGAGTCTCTTTAAAGAAGTCCTGAAAATGGAGAGGCTGCGTGATTTAAAGACAGCTGCTTTGGACTCCCATGGCAACCTGTATCTACATTGTATATGCAACATTTCTAACTGTAATCTAAGCATTAGTTCTCCTCCTTACCTGACTGAGTGTTTTTTAAATTTGTCTTGGCAAAGACCTTTATGGCAAATAAAGTTTCACTGAAATACAGTCACACTTGTGTGTGTTTGTGTGTGTTTGTGTTGATTGTGTATGTCTGCCTCTCTGTTACAAAGACAGAATTAAGACTTGTCAAGAGACCATTTGGCCCACAATGCCTAAAGTATTTACTGTCTGGCCCTTTGGAAAAAAGTTTGCTAACTTCTCTTTCAGGATATTTATATGCTAAGAGGATGAATGAATGTATGATCTGATATGATCAGTAGAGATTTTTTTTTAGTCATTAATTTACATGTTTATTACTTCATACAGAATTATCTAGTGTCAGATAACCCTTGGTTCAAATCAGAGCTCCACTATCATACTAGCCTTTGGAAAAATTACTTAAACACATTAAACCTTGGCTTATTCACCAGTAAAATGAATGTACTAATTGGACCTGATTCATCCATCCACTCCTTCAATGAGATTTCATAAATAAATCAGTAGGCCTACACAACATTCTTAAGTTGAGGGAAATACTGCTTCAGTTACTTCCCATCTTGTTAATTCTGTCTCCCAATTGTTCTTCTCATGCTTCTTTCTTCTTCTCTTAAAATATGTAAATGCCTATAAGCATGTCCCAAACCTACAATGTGCCCAGATGAAACTGTTTATTCAACAAGTATACATTGCAGGGATGGATGGTTGAGTGAATTAATGCCTTTAGTCTACTGCCCCGTCATCTTGTGATGCTACATGCCTTTGGCTTAAATCGAAACCTGAGAAGCATAGAACAACCTGAATACTGTTAGACCTGAAATAGAATAGTGCCTGGACTACAATCAGTCTTCAAAAAGTTTATGGAAAATGTGTCTTATGAAAAAATGATCCCTGGACTTTAAATTTTTTTCTTGTAGCATTATAGACTCATATTAACTTGTTGTTACATGACTGAACAGATTCTAGTTTGAGGCACTAAAAAGTATGAGACATCTGTTTGGAAAGAGTCCCTATGAAAGCAACACAAATTCTACTAAAATTGAAGCAAGAAGAAACATCAAATATATGACGAAGCTTGAGTGGAAGAATAGGGAAATCATTAATGCTTTATGAAAACTTTGTGGGGACCATGCCACCAATGAAATCAACAATCTACAAGTGGATAACTCATTATAGGAAGGGTCAAAATGATACTGACATCCTGAAGCCTACCGTGACAGACCATTCACATCATTTTGCCAGAAAAAAAAAAAAAAAAATTCATCTTGTTTGTGCCCTAACTGAATAGGACCAATGATTAATAGCAGAAACAAAGCCAATACCATAGATGTCTCATTTGCTTCAGCTTACACAGTTATGACTAAAAAAATAAAATTGAGCAAACTTTCTGCTTCATGGGTTCCAAAATAATTGTGCTTATATCAACGGCAGACAAAAGCAGAGCTTTCAATGGAAATTTTAAACAAGTGAGATCAAGATCCTGAAGCATTTCTTCAAACATTTTAACAGGAGATGAAATATGGTTTTACCAGTATGATCCCGAAGACAAAGCACAATCAAAGCAATGGCTACCTAGAGGTGGAAGTGGGCCAGTCAAATCAAAATCAGACTCTTCAAGAGCAAAGTTTATGGCGATGGTTTTTTTGTAGGCTCAAAGCATTTGGCTTGTTGACTTCCCGAAGGACCAAAGAATGATAACATTTTCTGATTGTGAGAGCATTTTGAGAAAGTTGGCCAAAGCTTTAGCAGAAAAATGCTCAGGAAAACTTCAATAGAGAGTCCCCACCTGCTGATTCATCTTACCAAGCAAGTGTGATCTTGCAAGAATTTCCGTGAGCAGTCATTAGGCATCCATCTTACAGTCTTGTTTTGGCTTCTTGTGACTTCTTTGTGTTTCTTAATCTTGAAAAATCTTTAAGGGACGCCTATTTGTCTCAAGTTAATAATGTAGAAAAGGCAGCACTGACATGGTTAAATTCTCAGGGACCTCAGTTCTTTAGGAATGGACTAAATGGCTGGTGTCAACACTTTCAAAAGTGTCTTGAACTTGATGGAGCTTATGTTAAGAGATAAAGCTTATCTTTTTTTTTTAATTCAATTTTTTTCATGAACTTGTTGAAGCCTCCTCATATATAATACATGATCAATAAATAAACCTTTAATGAGTGCAGTGAAACATTAGGTAAAAATTACTACATTGTTTCAGAATAGCATTGTCAGAGAGACCATGTGGGTTGTGAAGGTACAAATGTACAGAACACACTTAACTTGACAAATTAACTGATAGTGCTAAAGTTAGAAGATGTCATTACTTTTAATGGCAAAAATTGCCAATATTTTTGCACCAACATAATAATTCACATGCAAAAAACTATAACCAACTGCAAGATATTTTAGTTTAATTGATAAAATGTATAATTGCTGGCAGAGTTTAAATTAATATTTGGGCCCTGAGCCTAGTAATTTCCACTTAATTACTTAATTGAAAGGCCTTTGCTGGAGAAAATGCTTTAGCCTTCACAAAGAACAAAGTTTCGTAGGACTGTAGATGACATTGAGGCAGTGACTAGGGGTAAGGAGGGGCTAAGCATCTGTACTTATATGTGTGTAGGGATGAACTCATCGTATCCAATTCCTATGATCCTCACTGGATTTATATACTTTATTATTATTATTCAATTTTATTGAAGATGAACTAGAGCTGAATAAATTTACTAAAATTGATGCAGCGGGGCTGAGAAACCTCAGGTCACAGTGAAGCATAGTGTTAGGAAGAAGTACTTGCCTTGTGGTTTTTATAAACTCTAATCCACATCTGTCACAGTGAGAACTGAATGTAACACAATTTGTCATATCTAGTATTCACAGCAATGAGAGAAATAGGAGACAAATAGATCACGAGACACCTGTTGACTCCCAGAAATAACTAGAAATGTTTGGGGAGGAAAAGAAATCCAATTATGCCAGTTCAGGGTTCACAAGGTAAATAAAACCATGTGTTAATGTTCATATAATAAAATGTAACGTAATCTGGTAAGAACTGGAGATATTTAGGTTGCATGCAAAAAGGAGAAAACATAATGAGTGTCATCCTAGTATAAATACTAATATAAGAATTCAGATTGTTTGCGTGTATACGTTCAGTCTAGTTTCAAAGAGAATAAGAACAGGAACTCATTAAAATCAATATAAAATAATAAGAAATAATATCATTCTATTATTTATATTACCTTAATGAAGTACTAAAATATCATCATAATTCAGAATATACTTATTTATTTCAAATGATCACTATAATAAGCATTATGATTAATTCATTATTAACATAACTATATAAGTAAATTAAGAGAAAATACCTAAGTCTGAGCCCAATCCAGTAGCTAGTCGATTAATCGCTGTTATTTTAAATTCATAAATTTCTAAGAAATCTCAGTGTAGAAGCTAAAATTAAAGATTACTTTTTAAATATGAAAATTGTTCTTAGATCACACTGATTTTTTTCAAATACTTTCTAGCAATACCCATATGCAAGTGATTTTTTTTGAAGATATGATTTACGTATTTGCAATTTACATCCAGAATGACTGGTTGTGTGATGACTGAAACCTGAGACAAAAATACAAGTTGTTTGAAAATATAAAAAACAAGAAAATTAGAATTACAAAATGATTTCTGAAATAGGTTATTTCATCCCATTTATAGTTTATGCATTCGCCGTTGATCTATGGAAATCCAAGGTCACTGGTTTTTATATTCTGTCCAAACATGGCTTAGTCACAGAAATTTTACAATTCTTTCCATACTGGATGACTTCCTGACATCATTGTTCTTACAAACTGTTATGCTAAAGATTTAAAAGTACTTATATGCATTCAGCCTGGGGGCCAAAGTATATTATCAATCCTATCACAAATTTTTTTTAAGTTGCCTACACACATTTTCTAAAATGTGTTTTTAAAAAGTAGTTACGGTCTCCTATGATCTAGTCATTATTCCCTAATACACTCCTGACACATGGTCAGTTCAGCTTCCTCTGCCCTGTATTTCCCTTGTTTGAAGTGTTTTACTCTCCTGTCTTCCTTACCAGAATCATATCGATCTTTTCACAGACAGTCCCAGTCTCATTTCTGTAACAACCTGATCCTCTTCGTCTTTCCCTTGAGCAGCTGCAAATTTCATGGTAGGTGCTGTGCCAGCATTTCACAGCGTGCTTTTCATTGTGCTGTGTTCCTTGTTATTTTTGTCAGCCCAACTAAATTATGCTCCTTCAGGACAAAAATCATGTCAGTAAGCATTTGATAAATATTTGCTTCTTTGCAGATTCCTTAAGTATGTGTTTTGCCATAAGAAATCCTTCGTGCCAATGATGCTCCGTTGTAGAAAATAGAGAGCCTCCATCCACCTGAAAATTGAAGACAATTCCTGACTGGTGGTACTCTGGCTGTAATTACCAGCTTTACTGTTTTATCCTTGTTTAATATTCATGAAGCACAAAGATATATTCATTACATGTTTTGGAGATTATTGATTGCATCAAATTGAGTGTTTACTTACTCTTATCTTTACGAGATCCAGGATGAGTATTTGCATGTTTCTTGATGTGATGGTCAGTTATGAAAAGAGGACAACACCGTGAAAAAAATTACACAAGTCAGAAAATTCAACACTTCCTGGTGGCAGGGGAAGAAGGGTCAGGGTATTTTATTACAGGTGAGGAAAATCACACTCACCATTTTTTTAATCCTTCATTTGATCACATTATGAATTGCGTAAGAACTGACAGATTCACTCTTGAAATCTCCATGGAAGAGCTTGAACATTTTTTCCAAGTAAACTACATGAATTTTATAAAACATCTCACTTTCGTACCTCAAAATAATAAGAGCTATTAATGACAAACCCACAGCTAATATCATACTGAATGGGCAAAAACTGGAAAAATTCTCTTTGAAAACTGGCACAAGACAGGGACGCCCTCTCTCACCACTCCTATTCAACATAGTGTTGGAAGTTCTGGCTAGGGCAATCAGGCAAGAGAAAGAAATCAAGGGTATTCAGTTAGGAAAAGAAGAAGTCAAATTGTCCCTGTTTGCAGATGACATGATTGTATATTTAGAAAACCCCATTGTCTCAGCCCAAAATCTCCTTAAGCTGATAAGG
>NW_016819796.1:1843725-1844781 GCF_001698545.2 Rhinopithecus bieti | reverse complement strand
TTGCGTCCTTTGTAGGGACATGGATGCAGCTGGAAACCATCATTCTTAGCAAACTGTCACAAGAACAGAAAACCAAACACCGCATGTTCTCACTCATAGGTGGGAACTGAACAATGAGATCACTTGGACTCGGGAAGCGGAACATCACACACTGGGGCCTATCATGGGGGGGGCGGGGGGGAGGGATTGCATTGGGGAGTTATACATGATATAAATGATGAATTCATGGGTGCTGACGAGTTGATGGGTGCAGCACACCAACATGGCACAAGTATATATATATAACAAACCTGCACGTTATGCACATGTACCCTAGAACTTAAAGTATAATAAAAAAATAAATAAATAAAAATAAAAAAAATCTCACTTTCTATACAAAACACAGCATAGAATCAGGGAGTATAAATTGCTTTCTGGTTTTAATTTAGTTACATTGGGAAGTCACATCAATTCTTTTCAGTAACTGCTGTGCTGAGCTGTTTGTTTCCAGGCATTTTAGGAAATTATGGTAAGTTGAAAGAGTGAATGATTCTAGATGTATTTAATGTGTAAACAAATTTTATTTCAAGATGATGCGAATATATTTCTTATAAGACCCTTTGAAATAATTTTCAATGGCAATAGAAACAAACTCAATCTCATTCAGAAGATGAAGTCTTCTATTTTAATTTATGTTAAATATATCTCAAGATAATAGACTTACATAGTGAATATAAATTAAATAATGACTTTCCTCATTTCTAATATATTGTTACACTTTTCTGTAACATATATATTGTCTTTAAGGCTTATTCTCTTAAAGATAATTTATATGAACAATGATTGCTAATAATAATAGTAATGAATAATACTTTTAAAATTCAAAGTTTTCAACACTTTGTTGAATAGGAGTGGTGAGAGAGGGCATCCCTGTCTTGTGCCAGTTTTCAAAGGGAATTTTTCCAGTTTTTGCCCATTCAGTATGATATTGGCTGTGGGTTTGTCATAAATAGCTCTTATTATTTTGAGGTACGTTCCATCAATACCGAATTTATTGAGCATTTTTAGCATGAAGAC
>NW_016819796.1:1834594-1842562 GCF_001698545.2 Rhinopithecus bieti | reverse complement strand
CTATTCACAATAGCAAAGACTTGGAATCAACCCAAATGTCCATCAGTGACAGACTGGATTAAGAAAATGTGGCACATATACACCATGGAATACTATGCAGCCTTAAAAAGGATGAGTTTGTGTCCTTTGTAGGGACATGGATGCAGCTGGAAACCATCATTCTCAGCAAACTCTCGCAAGAACAGAAAACCAAACACTGCATGTTCTCACTCATAGGTGGGAGCTGAACAGTGAGATCACTTGGACTCGGGAAGGGGAACATCACACACCGGGGCCTATCACGGCGAGGGGGGTGGGGGAAGGGATTGCATTGGGAGTTATACCTGATGTAAATGACGAGTTGATGGGTGCTGATGAGTTGATGGGTGCAGCACACCAACATGGCACAAGTATACATATTTAACAAACCTGCACATTATGCACATGTACCCTAGAACTTAAAGTAGAATAAAAAAGAAGAAGAAGAAGAAAAAAAAATTCAAAGTTTTCTATTCTGTCAGTTTTTAAAGATGACAATGCAATTCTCTGCTGACAGGCATCTGATGCACACCTGTGCCATCCCTCATCCTGCATTCCATAGATAATTGTTGGCACCCATTGCCCAGTTTATAAATTTTAACAATTATCTTGAAGATGTTTCTCTCCTTATTTAGGCAGAAGAAGGTGTGTTAGTCTTTAAGTCTGTTTTCTGGAAAGCACATTAGAAGATGATTTTGCATAGAGGAAAATAAAGAAGGAAAGGGGGACTGGGAAGAGAGGGAAAAAGGAAAATTGGATGAGAAAATAAGCAAGAAAATAGAAGAAACTGTAGACACGAAGGGTACAAGTGACATAGCAAATGAAAGGGGAGTAAAACTGAAAAACTTTCACAAAATATTTTAGAGCATTCTGAAACTAATGTTTGCATCTAAAACCAAAATTTCTGGCCATAGTTTTTCCAATGGAAAGATTTGCCTTTTCATGTTTTATACCTCACAAGCTCCAGTGTAAATTATTTCAGAGTAGCCCTTACCCTGAACACATAAAGCAAAATAAAACAAGCAATAATCCTATGATGTGATTGCATTGATTCCTGAATGACATGTTTTAAAATGCTTTCAAACACACTCCACTCAACCTCATACTCATCAACCTGGAAACACACTAAAGAAAAATGGAAAATATCTGAAATTCTGGGCTGAAGGAACTACATACGGAAAATTTTGGTAGTGGAGTTTTCGTGTCTTACGAGTGAAATTCCTTTTTGGGTATGGTTTTCCATGCTTCCAGCACATAGTCCTGTCTCAATTATTTGTTTGATTTTCCTCCAGTGACCTCTCTTGATCTCTGTTCTTCCTCAGATGAATCTCTAAGCTAAACATCTTTGACATTTTGCAAATATATCCTTCTCATCTACCCAACCCCTTGCCTGTAGACATAAAATCTTTATCTGTTTGTCAGTCTGCCTATTGCTGCTCTACCTGGTGAGTCACATAAATACAGCTTCAATTTTATAAAAAGAAGTCAGGGAAAGAGGTGGTGAGAAAAAGATCTTGTTGAATTTGAGAAACAAGCATTAAGCATCAACAAGCACAGCTGTCTGTCTAGTGCTTCCTTTTCTGATCAGTGACACACCAATTCCCAAAGGCTAAAAGACACCAATCCTGATTTTGTAGACATAAACTGTGATGCTCTGGCAAAACGATCACTGCTTAAATCATGTATAACGATCTTTCAACAGAAGTTTCAATGTCATCTTTACTTAATGATGTCGAATAAGATCATCATTTAAAGTCTATCGTAGTTCCATCTTTGCTGATTTAAATTCTGACGTATTGGAAGCCAATTGTGGAAGAATGATGTACGCAATTTGATTTACCTTGACTGCCTGAGCAACTCATTTTGCTCAGCTTATAAATGACAGCGTGAATATAATAGTTCATTCTGATAACAAGAAAATTTAAAGTTTGGCTCAACAATCTGGAAGAACAAAATGAATCTTGACGTGGGTCTAAAAATAAGAACATCTGTTTGCAGCAGGAAATAGTAATGATTTATTGTTCCAACATCACTGTTTGATGTGTTTTTCATTTTATGGTAATTTACAGCATTTAATGTACTATATAAATTGACATAAAGTGAGGTAATGCTCCCCGAAAATGCAATAAAAGGAACAAAAATGTAGAATATAAATGTTTGGTTTCCTGTGTGAAAGTTTTGGTTTTGAAATGGGATTTATGCAGGAAGAGCAGACTGACTCCAAACCAAAATTGCTCTCTAGTTAGCTCTGAAGCTCTGCTGGTGTCAGCATCCCACACGGGCTGGCAGTGGAAGGCACTGTGTGCACCCAGCCGCAGACCTCCAGTGCCTTCACCCCACTGATGAATTTAATTGAGACTTTTTTGTTTTTTGAGACGAAGTCTCGCTCTGCTGCCCAGGCTAGAGTGCAGTGGCGTGATCTCGGCTCACTGCAACCTCCGCCTCCCGAGTTCAAGCGATTCTTCTGCCTCAGCCTCCCGAGTGGTTGGGACTACAGGTGCCTGCCACCACGCCCAGCTAATTTTTGTATTTTGAGTAGAGATGGGGTTTCCCCATATTGGCCAGGCGGGTCTCGAACTCCTGACCTCGTGATCTGCCTGCCCCGGCCTCCCAAGGTGCTGGGATTACAGGCGTGAGCGGTGGCTTGCCTGGCCAATTCAGACTTTTTAAAGTATGTCTTTCCTGCAAAGTTCTACAGCCTACCCAAAAGACCCCAAGTCATATGTATTTATCTGATTTATTTGGCCAAAAATACAACTCTTGTATTTTTTAACATCAACGACTTGATTTTATGTAAAATTGTCCTTGATCCTAAAAAGAGACCTGCCTTTTAAAGTGTTTCAGAACACTTAAAAAGCTCTACATCAATACCATTTTATTTAAAATATGTCAGTACTAGAAAACTGTGCTATACTTTCTTGAAGCTACATGAATACCCCTCAAAGAATCCTCAATCAAACATTTCCCATGTGATATTGCTAGTGTTCCATCTCTTACACTTGCCAAGCAACACTCTTGGTGGTGACAGTGGGCTCAAGATTGGGTAAGGACGGCAGCAAGGACTTTCACAGACAGGAGATTCAAAGAACCTCAGGACACAAATGGCCAATGCTTTCCACTAAAAGAGCTGATGGTTTTTCTAATGCACAATCAAGCTATTCACCTGGACCGGAATTTGTAAGAACGGTAAAGTCATACCAAATATAGAATAAGTTCTGTGGGGAGTAGATAGTTTTAGGCTTTCGTGTCCTCACTGTATATAGAAGTAGATGGTTTCATTTTCAGACCCTTGCTATATATGCCTGGAATTTGTCAGTATTAATTTTAAGTCAATATTTTAGGAAGGAAAGGAGTCCAGTGATGGAGTGGTGTGTGCCTCCTTACTACGCATACTTGAGAAATAGGGACTTTAATTAAAATAACACCTGTGTGTATTGTCTACAGTTTCCTGAACTTTACATCCTTACAAAAGCCCTGCCCCTGTTCCATCCCTTGCCGTTGATCCTCATTTCACAGATAAGGAAACTAAAGCAAAAAGCAGTTCACTAACTTGTCTGAATACCAACATCCCCTAAATGAAATTGTCAGAATCTGAAATCCCATCTGCCAAATCCAGAAGCCATACTCTCACTGCTCTGCTTTTTAACCTAATCATTCAGTTTCCACAGAGCTCCTCTATGTGACATGCTTTTCTCAATTTAGATAACCTCAGAATTTAATTCGTCATTCTACATGTGGGAGGTCCTCATCTAATGTTGGCAATATGAGGAAAAGAAGTAGGCTGGGTACAGTGGCTCACACCTGTAATCCCGGCACTTTGGGAGGTCAAAGCGGGTGGATCGCGAGGTTAGGAGTTCAAGGTCAGCCTGGCCAAGGTGGTGAAAATTCATCTCTACTAAAAGTACAAAAATTAACCGGGTGTGGTGGCGGATGCCTGTAATCCCAGCTACTTGGGAGGCTGGGGCGCAGAATTGCTTGAACCCGGAGGGCGGAGGTTGCAGTGAGCTGAGATCAAGCCACTGCACTCCAGCCTGGGTGACAGAGTGAGACTCTGTCTCAAAAAAAAACAAAGAAAGAAAAGAAAAAAAGAAGTAACCAATATTATTAGAACTCCTAAATTTGCATAAACAAATTAATTTTTTCAAAAAAAGGGGATGACATTATGTCTGATAAAATAGAAAGGCGGGCTTTTATTCCACTTTTGACCGATAGCTCACTTTCTGTTTGCTATGGTCTTATGTGATTGTATATGACAAAGCTCAATTTAAAAATGATGTCTGTATTTACTTCAACTCATTAGTATATTAATTTTAGTCGATATTACCAGAAATAATTGTCTTATACAGTAGAAAAAGTGTTCACAATACCAAATAAGCTGATTATGCCACTGCCAAAGTCTACTCTTCTTGAGAAGGCCACTCTCTTGCCACTTCATCACAGTGAGAGCTTCTCTGTACATGAAGTAATCATCTATACGTGGGTCTGTGCCACTCCATTGGTGTAACCATCTATACTAACCCAATACGATGCAACTTAGTGTTTCTTCATTCTCATCTGGTAATATAAGTCCTCACACATTGTTCATTGCTAGGATTTTTGACTGTTTTTGGCTCTTTCTATTTTATATAAATGTTTCAATCAATTTGTCAATTTCCATAAAATACTCTTGGTTTTGAATCATATTACTTTAAACTATGTATAAATTTGAAAGAAAATAACATCTTTAGAATATTAATCTTCCACAAACATGTTAGATCTCTCTCTTTACTGGTCTTTAAAATTTTATCTGAGATACCTTTTATGAATATCTGTATAAAGGGTTATTTATGCAGGTATTTCTGAATATATATTTATTCCCGGGTATTTAAAAATTAATACTACTATACATGCTATAATGTTAAAAAATGTGTTCCAACTTGTTAATACCTATAAATATAATTGATTTCTATGTTTAACTACAATGTATAGATTTTTGTGAATTTTCTTAATTCACAATCATTTAATACAATATTTTTAAAAATTGCTTACTATGTCTTACATATTTCATTTATTTTTTGTGTCCTATGTCTCAGTCTTGTATTTCTCAGTCTAGTATTCATGTCCTATGTCTCAGCCTAGTATAATATAGTCATGTACAGTATTGTATATAATTGGTATGTCAAGGAGAAATCAATTAACATCTTATCATTAAGCATAATGTTTTCTCTGGGTGATTAGTAGATACCCTTTTGTAGATCAAGGATACAGCATTCTATCCATCCTTAGTTTTCTAAAATTTATTAATATAAATTGATACACATATGCATTTTTTCTAAAGTACTTTATTCCTTATCTGTTGAGGTAATAATCATATAGTTTTTAAATTTTGCTTTGTTCCCATTAGTGACTTACATTGAGTGATATTAGGATTTTAAATAATATTACCTTTCTGAAATAAATCCTACTTGATCATGATATAGTGTAATTTGTATATACTGAAAAGTAATTTTGTTTATAATTTATTATTTATGACCGATATTTGTCAGTGATTTACCTTTCCTGTAATTAAACTGTAAAGTTATTTTGAACTTACATGTTTGGAAGTATTATCACTTATTAGAGTTTTCTATGAATATTTTGTATAAAGCTGGTATTATATCTTGCCTTAGCATTTGTTGGATTTCAGCAGCAAAGTCACATACCTACAGTTTTCTAAATAAAAAGGTTTCAATTTTAGATTCATTATTCATTATTTTTAATAAAGGATTAAATATTTTACCTCTGTCATATTTTGTAAACTGTCTTTCTAGAAATTTGTTCATTTCACGTCAATTTTCAGAATGATTTAAAGTTTGCTACAATATCTTCTAATCGTCTTTTCAGTTGCTGTAGAGTCTATGATGATGTCTTATTTTCTAATATTGCTTTGTTTTGCCTTCTCTCTTATTTTAAACGTCTCCAGTACTTTTTGATCCCCAGTTGTAGATATTTTATCCTATAAAATTCTCTCAATTTTGATATGTTTTTTAAAATCGTAAATAGTTTTAAATCCACGTATTTTTTCAAGTCTATTCAATTCTCTTTATTGTTTGGTTTTCTTTGTTTTCTTTGAAGTAATTTCTTATACTTTTACTAACTTTTAAATATTAATTTATTCATTCTGTATTTTTCCCATGAGATGCATTAAAAGCTATATTTCTGTTTTCTCTGAACTCAACTTTAATTCTATTTTGCACATATGGAAATCTATATCTTAAACAATTTTTAATTCTAAATATATTGATTTCTATCAGCTTTTCTTCGTTTCATGGACTGTTGAAAAGTATAGTATATAATTTTAAGCAGACAGGGATTTTTCACGGTTACCTTTGTTTTACTTTTTTCAAGCTTAATTACATACTGTTAATAGGGTCTATTTTATATCATTTCATTATTTTATATTTTGATGACAATTCAATTCATGGGCTTGAAGACTGATTTATTTTTTTTTTTCCACAGCACTATTAATATTTTGGGCAAGATAATTCTTTATTGTGGGGTAGTATTGTGTATTGCAGTGTATTAGTGGTCCTCCTGGCTTCTACCTATCAAGTTCTGGTAGTACACACCTGTCTACCAAGTCATGACAATCAAAATGTTTCCACACTTTGTTAAATGTCTCCTGATGTGGGAAAAGTTTCCAATGCTAGGCAATCACTGGTTTAGAAATGGGTCCGTTTTGTAAATATTCCATGTGGCCTCCAAACAATTTAAATACACTTCCATCCCCAAATGTATAAAAAAAAACTTTACCCTGTATTTTGGTACTATGTGTAATTTGAGAATCACATCCTTACTTTTGTTAAAACCATTACATATTCTTCTGTAAATGTACGCAACTTGTTTACATGTTTTTGGCTTTCTTACTTTAATCTTTATCTCTGAGTTTCCACATAGGAAATTTTGAAGAATTTATTTGTTAGATCTTTTAATATCATTCTTTCTGCTGGTGATGACTTAATCTTCATTTTCATTTGTATAAATATATCTAAAGTGTATTCTAAATGGCATGACTGATAGATTCTCATTTTTTGTTTTTTTGTTTTTTGGAAGAGTTAAAATATAATTGCATTGTCATGTACTTTCCACTGTTTTAGTTGAGAAATCTGATCTAGTTTTACTATTTTTCTTTGAAGATATGATGTCTTGATATTTCTAAGATCTTTTTGTCATACTTTCCGCTTCTTAACAGTTTTAATATAATGTGAAGGTATATATACAAATATATGCATATATATTTATATACCTAGATGGATAGATATCTATAAAAATAGATAGATACCAATACAGATATACAGATCGTATAGGGTAGATAGACAGATATGTGTATCTATATATATACTAGATACATAGTAATGAAGTGCTATTAAAAGTGTCCTGATAAATTTCACTGGTTTTAGAAATTTTGTCATTGCTTTTGAAATATATCTTCTATTTTATCCTACTTTGTTGCATTATGTACCTCTATTTACCTGTATCATTAACCTCTTTTTTTACCATATTTCCTCTCCCTCTGCAATCTTTTAATATTTGTTATTCTTTAACTTTTCTGTTTTTTGGGAGATGTATATATTCTTTAAATCATCTATATTACTCATTCTCTGTTTATTCATCCACTCCACTGCTAAATATATTTTTTGTGTATTTAATGACATCTACTTTTATCATTCAGTTATATAAATGGAAATTTGGTTTATTTTCTACAGTTTTAGTTTTCTGTGGAAATTCTTAATCAGCCACTTTATTTTGTTGAAATTACTAAACATAGTTACTTTAAAATTTGTATGTGGTATGTCCATTATCTCTCGTCTCTTTTTCTTTTTCCTCTTTAAAAAAAATGGTTATTTCCCGGGTGGTGGAAGTTGCAGTGAGCCGAGATTGCACCACTGCACCAGCCTGGATGACAGAACGAGACTCCGTCTCAAAAAAAAA